>NW_008616791.1:0-23559 GCF_000691845.1 Merops nubicus | reverse complement strand
AGGAATAGTAGAAATGAAGCAATGGGTAAATGTGCCTGAAAAGGGTAGTTTTATTCCCTCAGTAGGAAAAAGGAAGACAGTGGTGTGTTAACAGTGATGATGTTCTTACATACTGAAAAACTTTGCAAGAGTTACTGTTTAACAGTTTTTGCCATTGACTCTAAAATACAAAGGAAAAATGTAAAACCTTTCCAATGCAGCAAAAAGTTAATCCCTCTAAGGAGGTAATGAAGCTGCTAATGTTTAGCTAAGTGTCATCCTTAGCTAACACACTGCTATGCAGGTAGAGAAGAGCAAATGATTCACCTCAGCATCTCACACAAGTGAACATTCATTACAGCAGGGCAGCAAAGGCCAGTAAAAATAGCAGTCAAATTATTCTGATAAGAGTTGCTGCTACACGAGACACAGTGGAGTAGACGCCCAAAATACTGATTCTAATTAAGAGCAGAGGAGACACCTACGCTTATGATGAAATACTTACAAAAGGTTTTCTGCCTGTTTGATCTTCTTCACTCTTCTCTTAGCCACTTTAAAGTGATTTTCCTTATTCACGCTTAATTATTCATCATCTTATGACTAGCCTTGGCAGTTGAATCAACATATATATATATATTTTTAATAAGTTCCCTCACAAAACAAACAAAAGAAAAACAAGTTCAACATCTCAAAGCAAAAATGCACACATCAATTCTCTTTTGATTAATATTAACTGTTACTGCACATTTTGTAGTGATTACCTTACACGTTTTGCAGTATTACAAGACAGCAGGGAGCCACATAATGTAAGACATCAGGAAAATATCTAAACTCAAAATGGCTTATAGAAGGTGGCCATAAGAAGAGAAGAGAGCACTAAAATTTTGGAAGCTAAAAATGTGAAAGAACGATAATGGTAAGATTTAAAGGTTTACACTACCATAATAAGAAGTGCTTAGAAAAGCAAAAACCTTGAAAACCTTTAATGCCTACTAGTCACGTAAAATTAATTCTTGCAGCAAAACAAAATAAAAGACACTGTCATGGAAATTTGACTTAATTACTTGTGGTAAGAAACAGTCTTTTACATGAGTTCTCACACAGGGAACGAGGGCTTCTCATTCAAGTTCTTTTTGAAAGTTTGCTATTTACTTCCAGAAATAAGTATTTGTACATGCTACAAGTTGGTCCAAAATTACCACTACCAATAACTGACTGTCATAAATGAGAAACAACAACTATTTACAAACCTGATAATTTTCTTAATTTTCTAATTTTATGGAAACCTGAAGATGGAGGCACTGTAATCAATGAATACTCTCCTGTAATTATCACTGTGAAATGAGTCAATGTAGATGTAATTACGATGGTTTCCAAGAGGTTAAGCATTAGAATCCCTTTCTAGGACCCACTCTGGAATAATAAAACATCCTACAAAAACCTGTGCACCTCTCAAGTGAGATTTGTTAGCATATATGTGGACTCTCAGTGAAAAAATAGATCCTTATGTGTTCATATTGTCTCATTCATTTAACAAGACTTTTCACAATCAATGCAAGATCTAAAGAGAATTATTATACGTTTCTTTGCCATACTGAAATCTTCCACAATGTGATTGAGGTTCTATTCGGTATCTGTGATGGAACTGGTGCTCTTACAAAGGACTCACCGGCTTTTCAGAAAGAGATTCCAATGTGATTTTCTTAGATGAAGACAGCAAAATAAACACTTAACACCTGGGAATATAGTGTCTTTTTTCTTTTTAGAAAAATGAGTAAGGATGGGGAAAAAAGAAAGATGCAACTTAAACACTGGCTAAAAGACAAAAAAAAAAAAAAAAGCCAATCCAAATGACAAAACCTCTATGTGGAGCTTTGATTTACCATGTCTCTCCTTGGAATCTTCAGAATCACAGAATCACAGAATGGAGAAAGTGCAGCACTTACTAAAAAATAGAAATCTGAGCAATTACTGTACACTAAGGCGGATAAGTCTTTATGATGAGCTACTGGAAAAAGTAATTGTTGCCTTATGTTGGAGCAATGTAAAACTGTATCTTCTAAGAGACACGAGATACTGCAAGTAGTAATGAATAACATGTCTTTGAGAAAGAAGTGTGATATAACAAGAGATAAAAAGGTTCTAAAAATTTGACTGGTAATAGGCTTCTAAACAAAGAATTGAATAACTTTTGGAAAAATCACATATAAAATTATTTGGAGCCAGACAGAATATTGCTGTTGGTATTTTGATGTGATATTTATAAAAATGGAAGTGATTTAATGTTCTACGTATACTCAAAAGGGAGATAAGAACACTAAATTATTAGAAAAGTGAGCAGCAATCGTGTTCTGTATTAAGTAGCATGATAGTCCATGTGATGTTTCTGCTTCTAAAACCCATGGCTTGTGAGTATCTGTATAGTTTATTTTGGATTCCAAGCATTCATTTTCTTCATAAATATCTTATTAATTTTCTGCTTTATTCTTAAATGTTAAAAAGAATGTTACCATTTTATTTATTTGCCTGCAGGTACAAAAGGTGGGTGCAGGTAGCTACTTAAATGACTGTATTTACCTAAAATGTCTAAAAATTATTTCCATATAATATGCTGACTGTATTTCCAGTAGTCAAATACTAATTATATAGTATACCAAATTAAATATTGTTCCTCCATGCATTATATTTGCTCGTATTTACATAAAGCTTCATAAAGTCATTACATTTACATGACGCTTTATAAAGTTGTGTCATTTGTTTAAATATGAAAAATGGCATTAAACTTTTGCATGAATATTCAAAATAATGAATTTTAGCCACCAATTATCATTATAAATAAAGGCTAAATTATAATAATTCTATTTTTTCTGCTATCATTTTATGATGTTATTGTTACTGATCTCAGAATATATCAGGATAACACTTTTTACCTCCCACATCTCCCAAAATGGCTAAAATTTTCTCTCCGATATAGATGGGGACACTAAAATGGAAACCTGAAAAAATGTACAATGCTTGTCAAATCCAATTTGCAAATATAAACCAGATCGAAACCCAAGCACCTTTACAATTTCCAGTCTATACTATGCTTTCAATAGAAAACATTTCCAGACAAAGCTCATCTCATACTTTCATCTGTGGCTGCAAATAAATCCTTTCTGTGGTGACACACCATCACAAAACACAAGCAAGTCCTTTGTTACATGATGTTTTCAACTTCTCAGTTATGATAAAAAAGTGCCGCTGACTTTCAAATTAAAAAGGTCTTCACCAACATTAGTAATAAATTCAATGAATGAGTGAATGGAACACTAAACACAGAGAATTATACAATAGTAAAATGTGGTGTTAATAGTGGCAAATAGGGACACGGAATATCTTTCCTGGAAGTTTAAACAGCCTTCCAGTGTTAAAAACCCAATATGTCGCTGAGGAAATGTGGTAGGCTGGGAAACTGTGAAGCAAAATCTGAAAAAATCTGTGATAAACCTGAAGTGTAAAACCACTTTTCTTTTAAAAAGACAATAACTGGTACTGTTTTGATCACTGAGGAGGAACTAATATTATTTTAAATATCCAATAGATTGCATGTTTTCTATATATGTAATCTGATGAACTCAAGCAGGTGTCAGAGGAATGTGATTTGATGTCACTGCATCAGTCTGTAATTACAAAATCATGTCTGATGACTTTCCTAGTTCTCTGGTACAGAAAAAGCAACTTTGTTTATTATAACTCCTTGGAGGAGCTGATATGACTCGATGAATCCCTGAACTTCTAAAGCTGAGTCAAAGAAGAACCCAAGTGTAAACGCTTTCACAAAGGATCTTCTATTTTTCTGAGAAGTATCAGGCATTGTGTATACTACATCAACATCAAAATAAGCTTGATGGCTGTGATAATATTTTCACAGCTGAGAGCACAGTGCTTAAATACCAACAAATTACATCAACCCAAAGTGGGTACACATTTTTTGTAGTACACTCACATAGTAATTCTGCAGCAGTAAAAGAGACAGAACTGTATAGATGGACAAATAAAAATGTTCATACTGCCACAACTGCAAGATCAATCAATACAGATCAGTTTGAATGATTCGGCTGACAGAGAAAGAATTGAGAACTTTTACCCGTTGTTAAGTATAATTATATGAAGAATAAAATTAATAAAATTGAAAAAAAAAACGCACATAAACATTACCCATGGTGCAGCAAATCCATTGTCAAAAGGTGTCTTTATGAAAACTTAAATATGACTCATCCAGTGTATTGCAATTAGATGGGAAATACCAGCTTTCCTGTCTTGATACAGACAGTGTATCAAGGTGCCCCAGAGAAGGCACCTACAGGCTTGTAGGACATTAGAAAGTTCAGATATCTGTCAAAAGTAGCTATGAGGTCACAGGAGTATATTTTTCCCCATTTGTGATTTAATATTCTGTTTTAATCTATCACAGTACAAAATAATGTAAAACTCATTTTTCAATAAAATTTTCTCACTTTCCCAAAAAGAAAGACATTCCTTATTCAAAATAGACTTAGTTTTATTTGACAATTCACATTTCAAGAAGTTCCAACACAGGAAAGTCCAATGATAGTAGGAAAATAGTTCACTTTGAGGACAGACAAACACCTGAATAGATCGCCCAAAATGGTTACCAAGTGTCCTTTTGTGGCAATTTTAAGATTTTAAGTTGTCAAGCAGAGTGATTTAACCTCAGAGTCATCAACAGTCTGAGGGGAGATTTGGACCATATGATCTTCAGAGTTTTTTTCCAAGATAATTTACTATAGGATTATATGAAACTATCATATGCAAGAAGTGGGCACTGATGGCTTAGTGAGACAATAAAAAGCTGACAGTGTTTGTTCTCCTCATAGAGAAGACTTGACTTCAAATGTCAAATTGCTGAGAATTCTCTGCTTCCTCTCCATGAATTTTACTGAAGTAGTGGTTCATAATGCCAGGGAAGGAAGATATTAACAAAAAAATTAGTTTCTCCATCGCTCCTATTGTAAACATGATATGAAAGCCTGCAGTCTTCATTTAGATTAAACACTCATCAGGGAACTAGTGAATTGAACAGGGTAACATCAGGGGGCACCGTCATTTCTTTGCTAACAATGGATGCAAGATGGTTTCTCATAATTGTTTCAGTATAGAGTGAAGGGAAAGACTCTGGGTATGCCACAAATCCTTGTGGGTTTTAGTGTACACTGTTTCACAACAATCTTTAACAGTAGTAGCTAAATTCTCTGAGGAAAAGGAAAAGTAAAGCCCTCAGAGGCAGAAAAGTAAAAAGTCAGCAGCACTCTCAAACAGACTGGCCAGAGTTACTTAATGAATTGAGTGTACCAGTCTTTGTATATCTCCAGGCAAGATAATTTTCCTGCCAGGTATGAGTATGGAAAATCAGCGCCAGCTTCCTACACTGCCTCTTCAATGTCTGAAATCCAAAATCTTTCCTTAAAAGAACAGGCTCCAGGCACATTAGTAAATGTACAGACTTTATCAATAAAATATCAAAATATTATCAAGGTTGAGGGCATGTAGAAAAATTAAGAAAAAGAGTTTGTAACATTTACATATTATACCTGCAAGTATGATGAACACATAAGAGGATACCACATAAATAAGACTTCTGAAACTAGAATTGATTTTAAACATAAGTATAGCAGGACACAGCAATTTTGTCATGGCCCTTTAGGCTCATATATCTGCAGTGTTTCCAAAATCTGGTATTTTCCCCAAAGATTAATTAATACATTTGAAAAATTCCTTGTAAAAATGCTCAAAACAAAAAAGAACTGACACTGATGGTTGTAATTCTAAGTTTTATAATACATATTTGGAAGTGTGCGCGCTGCTGCTAACGTTTGTACAGCACTTGAAAATCTAATCATCTCTTCAGATGCTGGCATAAGAGATACACTTTTTAATTACTGAAAATATTTAAGTCAGCTGTTCAGGCATCAGAAACAACAACATACAGGTTGGGTCTTTAAACACACAAGGTGCATCAAGAGGGTATGTGATGGAAAACTTCTGTCATGAGCTGGTAGCCTATGTAATTTTAATCCAAATTATCGAACTACGAATAAAATGTATTCTAAGGAAATCATGGAAGTATCTAGAAAGCACTTCATATTCAAAAGAAAGGCTAATTTTACAGAGCAGTTGTTTTTTTTTTTTTTTTGTAAGTGGTTCTGCCGTAGCCATCATCTTCATTCCAAGTAATATTTTGGCAAGTGTTCTCACTGCATAGCTATTTTTTTTTTTCAACAAGTATCCATAATCTGAAAATCTATCCTGCTTATTTGTTGAGAAGATGAAAATTTCTGGAATTATAAGATTTGAAAAATTGTCAAAGGAAAGAAATCTGCTTGGTACTGCTTCGCACTTCCCTTCCACTTGTCTTCATTAAGCAAGATTTTTTTAAGGGGTGTGGATGGGAACTAGAGTGTTGCACGCCTTTGAAAACCTGTGCTTCAAAGCCTCCCTTACAATTCCAGTTTGGAATCCTAATCTTAACTTTAGGTGCAAAGTATGTTTGACTGAGTGGACTGTAATGGAGATAATCAACAGCAGTGTTGGGGAGAGAGAAAAAAATATGAGCTTGGGTGGCCTAGCATCTTCAGCAAATTCTTGTTTGCCCTTAGGATTGAAATGACTAAAGAATTCTCCTTGATCCTGAGGAAGCTTTCCAGAATCCCACCCTCCATCTCTCAGGCCACATATAAACAGGCCATTTTAGACCTTCACCTCAAGCATGATTAAATATTAAGTGCTATTATCCTTCTTATTGCCACTTCTAAAATATGCAAGTGAAGGAATACCACAACAATGCCAACAAGTATTTAAAGGTAATGGATGTATGACATCATTGGCTCCTCCTCCTTAATTCCAATTATAGACACCAGCACTCGTTTCCGTTCCTTTTATGCCACATTGATAATTATTCTGGCCCCGCACTGCTTCTACTCTGCCTATTCCTGCAACTTGGCTGAGTTGCATTATCTGGCAAGCAACATTGCCTGCCCTCCATGTTTGAAACAAAGACTAACGTGTTCCAAGTGTCAAGACTTTATTTGTTAGTATTGCATCTCTAATGTAAAGGATTTACCCACTGAAATTTTGAAAATTTTCATCAAAGCAAGCTGTACTTCTGAGTGTCAGTCTTGCATTGTAGAACTCATCCACACAGCTGCTTTCAATAGCAGAATCTACTTCTTCAATCTTGCATTTGTTAGTAAAATTCTAAGGTAGGGCAAATAAAAACAAAACAAGTCAATCAAACTGACACTGCATCTCTACATCGCAATTCACATGCAATTGTCCTGTCATGCATTCTAAGGATTTGTCATAATACCTTGGTATTTTATTGTACCTTGATATGAACTCCCAATAACAGAGCACGTTTGAATGCTGCTTCTTTTATATCACTGTGTCATTTAAGGTAAAATAAAGCTTGGATTCTTCCTGTTTCATCTGTTTGTTTTCCTGAATTAGCAATAAAACTACCATGAGTGGTAAATAAGAATGAAATTTAAGGCACATTAATTTTTAATTATTTTCCCACAGTTTATTTTAATTTGGCTGTAAGCATCATTTGCCTTCTTAATTTTTCTGTTTAGTGAATTTATAACCAAACAACTTTATAATGGCTCTTTTATAGGGGAAAGATATTGAGTTATTCCTTTCTTACAAGGAAATCATTGGTCATTTATTTATGAGTGTGGTGGGTTAACCCTGCCTGAGCAGGTGATGCCCACCAAACCACTCTATCACCCTCCCCCTTTCCTCTCTTTCTTCCACAGAGCAAAAGGGGAAGCAAAAATAAGATAGAGACAGAAGCCTTGTGGGTAAAAAAAAAACCAAGGGCAGTTTAATTAGAAAGCAAAAGTTAAGCAATGCTGCGCATGGAAGCAAGGAGAAAAAAACAAAGACTTACTCTCTCCTTCCCATCCCCAGGTGACGTCTGGCCTTCCCTGAGAAGCCGGGCTACAAAATGCACGGCAGTTGCTCCTGAGGACTGAGGAGTAGCCCCCACGCCCTCCTTCTTTGTACCAGTTTTATAGTTGAGCTGGCATCATATGGTATGGTCAGTTCAGGTCAGCTATCCTGGTTATGTTCCCCCCAAGCTCCTGCCCCCCATCCCATTGTGGGCAGAACATTAGAAAGAGCCTTGGTGCTCAGGGGCAGTCACAACATGGGTGTTACCAACACCCTTCTAACTCTCAACACAAAGGCACTGCACCAGGAGGGCTACAACAGGAAAATCTGCTCAGCCAGACCTGATACAGCAAGTTAAGTAGTACATGGTGGAAAAAGATTAACACTAAAATGCAGCTGTTACATGTAAATACATTATTTTTGTCTTCTACAACCGTTCTTCTTGTTGAAGGTAATTAATTTTGAGTTTACTATATTAACTATAATTATCAACTAATCTGTGAGAACATGCATTTAATTTGTAATTAAATGGTATTTACCAAGCCAGACCTATTAAATAGTCAGTATTTAAAGAAAAGATTCTATTAAATCAGTGATTTGAAGTTTTCAGTATTATTCTAGTATATCATTAGTTTTCCATACTGTTCACAGACTTATGCTAGAGTAAGTAGATGTACAGTAGCAGAGTAAAAAGTTTGGAGGAAAAAAACCCTCATACAACAAAGATGAAAATTCCTTAAATTCACTTTTCCTCTCTAGTGCAAAGTAAATAAAAATCAAGATATCAAGAGCATTTATCTAGCTGTACAAGCATGACTTAGAAAAAAACTTCATTTCATTTGAACCTATTCTTACAAAATTGTATCTGGCACTCAGCTGCAAGAACTTGCATTTTGACATCGTGAAAGTACATAATATCACACCGTTCTCATTGTGAAAAAGTTTTCTGATCAGCAAATTTCAGTTACACATTCCTGTCTGCATTTGTCAGCTCCTCCCAAGCCTTATAGTCCTCTTAGACAGCTGTAGAATGGTATTAAATGCATTAGGGAGAATCAAATCTAAACGTCTTCAAGAATCAGTCATGTTGGTTCAGCAACATACCAGATGACACCTAAATGGTTCCTTTAGAGATTTTTTGCCAATGTTAGTTTTAATAAAAAGTTTCCACTCCCAAACAAAACTCCAAATCCTTAAGTATTATTTTTTTCTGTTCTTCTTCATAAATTATAAAGTGCAACAGATAATGAAAAAAGAAAGATTGTGCAAAACAGTAGTTTGAACTTGTAGCTGATATCCATCAAACTTTTTCATTCTAGTGTCAGCCTGATTTCTCTTATTCGTGAGTTTCTGTGAAATAATTTGTTGAACTGCAATTTTGATAAAATGAGCTATATACTATGAGATTCCTCTTTTACTTTGCATTATTCATGCTTTGATCATTTTTTTTCCTTAGTTTACAGCCTTGCTACATTTCTTAGGAGATAAAGCTTTCTGCACTTTCTGCCACACAAGACTATAGGGCCAGACATCTTTTCAGCCATCACCTCTGCTTTGAATCAAGTTCCAGTATTTATACTTCATCTTCAAAGACTTTTTGTTCCTGGTCCAAGAGATTTGAAAGGCTACTTGATACTTAAGATTATGATTCAAGTTGCCATAGTATTCTTCTCTGGTGCAAGGGAACTCCTTCAAATGGTTACACAAATGGTTACACTCCTCTGTGTGATAGTGGTTAGTTTCTTCCGATTTGGTCTAAGACTAAAACAGTTCTGTCCCGAACTGGAGAATCAAGCTTTCCTGTTTACCAAATCTAGCTCAGGATTCTTTTCCTTAACCTTGCTTTCTATATCAAGTACGTTGAAATGAAATTAAGAAAAATCAGAACTATTCCTAAAAATGTTGAATACTTCTTCCTCTGTTCTAGATCTTCAAGGACAGGAAAAGAACATAAATCTACCACAGATGCTACACAAGCTTTACTGAGCAGTAATTAAATGCAATACTGAACAACAGTGATTCCTGTATATGACCTGGTATAGAAGAGATTTTACCCAGTACCAAAAAGGGAATGAAGTATGCTTGATATTATCTCCAGTAAGCCACATCCTTAGGTAAATGTCCTATTTACTATGTCTGGTATTTTACCCAACTCAGATCTTTCCAACTGCAATATATCTGGGAATTTACAAAGATATTTTAGAAATTTAAAAAGGGAAAGCCTGTACAGCAGATGATAGTAAGAATGTAACACTTCCAAGAATTAAGAATAAAACAAAATTCTGTGCCTAATAGAAAAAGAGCTAATTCTCAAATGTCCACATTCACTTAAATTTCAAAATTAAATTCTGAGCAGGTAATTATTTTATGTGTATTTTAAGGCTGCTATACTGAGACGAGCAGTTTTTATACTTCTTGATTTCTTTTCCTGAAGGGAGGACATTTGTAAAAGATGCCCTTCTCTTGAGAAAGGTTTTGATTTAAATGAACTGGATTTTTTTTCGACAGACAAGCATCTTGTCTGTCAAAAAAAATCCCTGAACCAGCTCAAAAAATATAAGCTATCACAGCCAGCATCTCTCCTATATGAATACAGTGCAGTTCTGTAACTAGGCAGAGAATGGCAGAACATGTTTCTCACCTGTAGTCCTGCATGGAGGTTCAGCTCCACTGAACACTTTGGGATTATTTCTAACCTGCAGATTGATATGTCAAATTCTGCAGTGGCACCTTTGAGCTCTCAAAACTTAAAGGAAGGATAAAATGTAATATTCTCATAAAACTTGTAGGCTGGTCCCTTCTTAATTTTTTTCCACTATGTACTCAAAATTCTCTGCATCAAAATACTTTGGGACACAGCACTGTATGCTACTGATCCAACCTGCTCTGCATGGATAGTCACATAACATTCATTACACACCAAAGAATTCAACTAAGCTTGAGTTTCTGACATTTATCCAAATCCAAACTCTAAAAGTCTTTAAGGATTTCTTATTAACCACGAATTTAAAGACTAAAAAATCCATCCTAAGTAATTTTCAAAATCACGTTCACTGTAGAATTTGGCACTGTCATCATCAATGTCACTAAGGAATGGCAGGTAGAAACATTTCTGATCTAGATTTTTAAGCCAGCAGAAATAATTGACTCCTGGACAACCAAGTGACATAACAAAAAGCAAAGTCTTATGACCCTTGAGGAAAAATATTAGTCATATATCACTGAACCTTTTTTTGCAAGTCATACTTTAGTACTATACACTTTAGAATTAGACATATTTATAACATCATTCATCAAAATGCAGAACTTTCAGAAAGGTTAATATGTGGTTTTCAGTGGTTCTGTACATACACATTTCAACCACACCTGTGTATGTGTGTGCATGTGTGTACGTATATAAGTATATACACAGATACACATAGACTTATATAAGCACATCTGTACATGTGACAGATTGTCCTGCTGGATCTAATTGATTTCTGATCCTTTCCCCTTCCATTTCCTTATGCTTCAAGAAACATCTATTAGTACTACATCACACCACCTAGTGATTTTTACTCCCTTAGATCCCTCAAAGAAAAACATTCCTGGACAGCGTATTTCTATTGTTTTTGTCTTCTTCAAAACTCCATAGGCTTCATGATGTAAGAGGAAACCAAAAGTAAAATGCATTGTTTCCAGAGCTCTTATGTTCACAGCAGAAGGTGCTCTTGATGTAGAGTGAATAGTTTGGTTATTAATGTCTGAAAATTAGGTCGGTATAGGAAAACATTTTTTCATAACACATTTAAAAGCTAAATTCATATTAAATCATACACTTGAAAGACATAACAATTTATAAATGGCTACAAAGAAGCTATTATAAAGTCTTCCATCATTGAGTCCTATATTAATCACTCAATAGTACAGCACAAAATGTGTCAATGAGCTATTAAAGAAAAAAAACCAAAACAACATAGCTCTACCAACAAACTCACAGAGTATTTAAGCAGCTTCCTAATGTAATGGTGATGGATGTCAAGGCAGCATGCTGAAAGTTACTGAGATGCATCAGAAAGGAACAGAACTATGAGCCTTGGTGTAATCTGATATACTTTAGGGGATTTCTACTTTTCTGTCGTGCAGGCATTTACTCTTACAACTTTGATAACTGATCTCTGTACTGCTACTGAAGTCAAAGACCCGAACAAGAGGTAGGCACCTACAGGACCACCTTATGAGTATCCAGCTTTCTAGGACAGGCTGGCATTCAAGAAAACACCTGCATGAATTTTTCTTCAGCTTGGACGCTTTAATGTGACTCCTACATCTATACAAGTGAACTAATTTTTAACTATGCTGAGTGCCTGCATTTCCCAACAGTTTATGCAATCAATCATTGTTAAGTTGTATGAAAATACTGATGACACCTAAGTTGCCTGAAGGCATTTATTTCTGCTCACTGTTATTACTAAAGCAATAACACTTACTCTCAGAAACATTCCTGTAAAATTAAGGAACAAAAATACATTTTAAAAATGTTAAAAAGTTGCATAACAATGTTAACTCTGTTTTGGGAGGTAGGAAATACTCTTAACGTTACTTGACTACAGTAGATCATTGAATAATTAACTGGATGTTATTTTCAAAATTTAAAATGGTGATAATATATAGGAGCATCAGGAGATTCTTGAAATAAGGTGGGTTTGGACTGTGCTGCTTGGACCAAGACCTGTCTGGAACAGATATGGACAGTCCAGACAGTCTGGACAGACTATGGCCATCACTTTCTATGCCCAGCATCTTAAGCACCCTGAATTTCCCTTCACACTTTGTTAGAAGCAATTAAAAAACAGATAGAAAAGTGTTCAGTTCATGGAGGTGCATTATTTTCTATTAACTAGATTGTAATGTATTGCTTAGACTAGGGTGATCCTCTGAAATATGAAACATTCCAACAAGAGGTCTGGGTCTGAAAATGTATTGAAGGATATAGACACATGTTCCTCTATCAAAGCAAACAGTGCTGTTTCTACATTTTCTAATTTTTTAAACATGTATGTTTCAATTGATAAAATAGAAAATTGAAACTGATCTTTTTCAGGTCCCTGGGAAAGCAGTTTTTCACAACAATGGTATGAATACACATGATGTATACAGTTTAAGTAGTAAGACCATAGGCATTCTCATTTTGTACAGAACTGATAAGAACCCATTTCCTTCGTGATGTGGGAGGCTGACATCTCTGAGACAGGCCGAGCAGTCAAGTGAACCAGGAGAGATAATGGGTGGTTTCAATGATATCCATTCAGGTGTCTGAATACCAGCACATCTTGGTCCTTGTGGATATACTCTGAATACAAAACCAAAGTTAATGACATTTATTTACACCTATACTGACATTTTTCTGTATGCAGAGGAAAATCATCAACATATTTTCTTAAAGGTCAAAAGCCCTTGCATAATATATTTCACTGCATGGAATGGATACCCTCTGATACAATTCAGTTGCTTTGTTTACCACGTGTTACCCCTAAAAACGTAAATCTTCAAGCTTTTTAATATACTAGTGCATTTTCTTTCTTTTATTTCCCTTTTTTTAGGACAACAGAGGAAACATACTCTTTACTATCCCCAGCATGTAGCATATGTTTATTGTTCAGTTTGGGTTAACATATTTTAATTTTCATGATTCCCCTCTCCAAGTTTTCCATTGTAATTTATTCTACTGTGATGAATATTATATGTAACAAATATTTGTGCCTCATACGCCTTCAAAGACAGCAGCATCCTTCTTGCTTCTTTCTGCAAATTTTACATCTAAGAATATGCAAGTATAAGAAAAGTCACTACTTTGGTGGAACTAGGATGTTTTTAATTCACACAGCATTTTACTTTGAGATCTCACTTCTGCACCTTTGTTTCTGAAAAAGCAAACTGCAGTAAAATGTTCTGTAGTAATCAGAACATCAGGGGAAAAGACTTGACTGAGGTATGAGTACAGGGATGGAATTAGATATTTTTATTTTAATCACTTATATTGTGCAGGGTGGAATTTCCAAATCTGCTGTGATATCTGCTGTTCAGTCACAAAGTCTGTGAAAATGAACACTTGCATATGAAACAACAGGGACAACCTTATTCTGGATGGCTCAAAATTTAGCTAAGATCAGAATTTAACAGAGGGGAAATGAAAAACATAGTAGGAATTAGACAATTTACAGTACCTGTAACTCTCATCAATTTTAAATACGGGGGATTAATTTATAACAGTTTTAAACTCCATGTTTATCCCTTTCTATTATTAGCCTTTGTCCTTCACTTGGTTAATTTTTCCATTTTATTTCATTTAATTTTTGTTATTGCAGGGTTTTAAAAACTTTTTATAAGACATAAAATGCACTATTATAAGGCATATACATTTATTAAAGTCCTTTTCCCAAGTGCACTGAGAAGCTTGTGATATATACAGCCCTCTTCTCTTTAAAAATAGCTACTATCAAGCTACATTTGTGCATTTCATGAAAACAAAACAATGGTAAGTTCATTCTGCCCAAGGCATATTTTTGAGAAACCATACTGTTATGGAAAAACCAAATGCAGTAATTAATTAGTTACTGAAGTTCTTGTTCAGGCCTAGAAGTTAGGTACAGCTTATGAGGCTGGACTGGTCCTTCACAAATGTTCAAAATGCCTGTGCCTAACATTACAAAGTTGTCTCTTTGCCAGTCCCCAGGCTTTTGTTGCAAAAATAACTTCTGTGATTATTTTCAGTGACAAAGTTAAAGGCACCTGACTTTAAACAAAGCTTGCTCTTTTCAGTAATTCCTCCCTTCTGCAGCATACATGTGGCAGTTACCATGGCAATTGCTTTGGTATTAAGTAACATTGAAATTAACTGCATTAAACTGATACTATTTATAAGTGGCTGGGTTACCTGGGCCCTGTTTGTGGTTAACCAAGTGCTTACCTTTTGACAATATATACAGCCTTGAATGAATAAATGTATTTAGTATATACTAAGTGATTTCTCATCTGACTTCTCATCTAAAGGTGTTCCTTGATAAGGAACTAGCCAAGAATCACCCCTATGCCAGAGGGAGAGAGAAAGGGTTTAAGGGTGTAATAAAACAGTTTTGCTCTGGAGTAGAATATGGCAACATCGTGCAAACACTGTGTAACCTCCACCAAGCCTGAATAAGCAAAAAAAAAATAAAAATAAAAAAAAAAAAAGCTGAGCTCTTACATGCCAATTGTTAGTAATTCAAATCTAATTACAATAAAAAAAAAAAAAAAAAAAAAAAAAAAAAGGAGAAAATACTATTATGGAACAAAAAGTCTTAATAATAGAATTAGAATTGTTATATGCACATGCTTAATATCTGCTTTTTTTTTTCTGGTGGCCTTCATTGCCCTTCTGGATACTAAAATTAATCGCTTTGATGTGTGGGATGGGAGGTGTACACTCAGCATCCTGAATCTGCTTCTCTGGGAGGAATAAGATGTCAATGATTACTTCCCCCTCCTCACTCTAGGACCTTCTTGAGGTCATTTTTTGATATTTGTTAACATATTTTTATACCTTGATCTTTCTTCATTGGTATGCAAGGTGACATCACATCCAAATGTACTACATAAGGCATGCTTTACATATGTTGGGTGGTGGTCTTTGTTGTCCTAAAACCGATTGTACCCTGTTCCGTATCTGTATTTTTTAACACACTGATGTTAACTACAGTGCCAGCCTATTCCTACCGTCCCATGTCTGTACTCTTCTACTTTGTAACCGATATCCCCACTTGAAAGTGTTTGGCTACAATACAAGAACTGTATTCCTCCACACTATGTCATAAATACTTCAGTCTACAGAGAATAACAACTTATTGCTACTATTTATGTAAAAATCGTGGCTATACCACACTAAGGTAAATGCAAAGTCCTGCACCTTGGGAGGAAAAACCCTAGGAACCAGTACACATTGTGAGCTGACCTGCTAGAAGGCAGCTCTGCAGAGAAGGACCTGGAGGCCCAAGTAAACACCAAACTGACCATGAGCCAGCGATGTGCAGTTGCAGCAAAGAAGGCCAACATCCCTCTTTTGCTGGAACATCCCTCTTTTGCTGGCTGCATGGCCCAATATGAAAGATAAGGCCATCAGCAGGGAATATACAGGCCAGACTGTACCATCCCACTCCAAAAAATACAGGAAAGATATGATATGATTAACAACCAGGAAAATAAAGAGATCAGTATACTCACTCATGGTGCATGATGTAACACAGGAATGTGTAAGCCAAGTAGAAATCCAGTAGTGGAGGATGAATAAACCAAGTCAACAGCCCAATCCCAATCACACAGAAGCCACTGCAGTAATTACCAAAGAGAAGCATTGTCACATACGCCACTCTTATCCTGTCCAGCTCTCAATTCTATCCCACCATTGCTGGGAAATCTGATTGCCATGGACAGTCAGGGAGGAGCCCTACACCATAACAGGAAATCCTACACTGTACATCCACTACGTAGGTAGGCTTCCCCATTCACCGTGAGCAGAACCAGTCTCCATACCTTTAACTTTAGAGGTGGGACACCTGATATTAGCTTTAAGGTGGGGCACCTGGTGAAGTACAGACAAAATAAGCTTGACAAATTCCTGCCTGGAGAGTCTGTGACTTCAGTACAAAGCCTATGGTTTGTTCCTAGTATAGACAATAGTGCATTTAATGGTCTGTTCTTTTGTCTTCAATGAGACAAAATTTAAGGACACCTATTTTAATGAGGTGCCCCTTTGTTTTCATAAAAAAAAATTAAAATAAAAAAATTAAAGGTGTAGATGAATAATATATGACACTCACATCATACATTTTATTTCCTGTGTATATCCCACCTGTAGGATGCTACACAAAATGGTCTTTGCCTTAATTATGTTGTTTACTGCTGCATGTTTATCCTGTAACTTAACCACTGACCAGGAATTACCTGTTTGCACTGAATAAACTCTCATTGGAAAAGCAGAAGGAGTATAAAAAATCTGGATATTAATGTATCAGTATTTTTTATTTATATTTGTTATTTAGTCTTCAGACATTGCTGTCTTCTAGTGCTTTTTACCCACTTACTCCAAATCAAACAAAATCAGACTTCTGAATAAGGAAGAAGTGATGCGCTGACCATCCTGTTGTGTTTTAAGGCAGTCTCTTTGCATCTATTTAACAAAAGGGACCTAACAGTGAGCTATACAGAAGGTAGAAAACCCACTTGTTCTAAAATAGAGTTGGAGTAGAATCCTGACCACAAGCACAAAACCTTCCTGCTTTCTCAGTTAGCCTTTGTAGCTTGTACACTACTACCATAAAATTAAGAGGCTAATTTGTTGCTACAGGTATGTATGGGGCAGGCACTTGCTTATGACCATAGTAATGATCTTCAAAATGACCTAAACACGTTTTGTCCAGCTGTGTAGGGCTTTCAGCATTGCTTTAAGTAACCTTTTTCCTTGCACTGCAGAAGGCCAGAAATCATTTACTCTAAGCTAGACAAGGGACAGGTAACTAAAAACAATGTTCAAGTGTTCAAGTGATTATCTCACTGTACCATTAGAAAACTCTTCAGTATGCATGTCATAATCCTCTGAGCATTACATTTTGATATTGGAATGCCTCCTGCAAAATTAGTTTTTTCATGCTGTTTCACAGTAGAAAAAATGAATTATCTTAAAATAGTTTACAACTGTCATGGTTACAAGGGCTGGGACCAGTTTATCCTTATGTGGGTAGAACCAAAACTGTGTATTCTATACTCTCTATGTCAGTGCTCATGGGCTGTTAAGAAAATCATGGGTAGCAGCTGCCCAGGACAGACCTCACACCCCAGGCTATAACAGATAAGGAAAGAAGTTCAAGGTCAGGGGAGATGTTAACCCCTTTCCCACCCAGCAGGAGTCCTCCTCCCTGTTAATGGGCCCATCCATGCCTTGCCGCATGACTCATACAGAGCGCCCCCCAGGAGCTATTTCTGTTTAAGGGACCATCAAGGACCCACTGCATGACTCAGAGACTGATATCAACCCATTGTGAGATGCTCCCCCCAGGGGGAGGAGCCAAGTGCTCCCACCTGGATATAAACTGGGGTTCAGTACAGCACGGGGGCCCTTACCCACTGGATTTCCAGAGGACAAGAGCTACCAGATCGTTTTCTACGAGACCACTGTTTCATCTGGACTGCTACCACCACCCTAACTACAGAGTATCAGGTTGTATTCTGACTCTCTCTGTGGTTTTCCTTTGTATTATTGCTTCTATTTTTTTTTTTTTTTCCTTATTAAATTGTATTTCTGACTTGGAGTCTCTCGCTGGTTTGTTTTCAAACCATTACAATAACTAATAAAATATTGACTCCATAGTGCTGAGTTTCACAGTCCTCAAGAATTTAACTGTGGTTTGCATATCATTTAACTCACTCTGTCTGTTTCACTATGTGTAAAACCTTAATCCTTTAATGTATTTTTAATATATACCTTCTAAATAGGAAATGGTCTAATTAATTCTTTACTCCCAAATACCCACATTAAATAGCTTTTTGAAATCTTCACGTATCCCTAAACAACTTTAAGTAAATAATTCTGAGATGCATATAACAAGTTAACGACAATTCCTCTCTGTGGTTAGAGATAAAACAATTAAAAGATATAATGATATTCACCAATTTCCTTTCTTTCCCCATCAGATTGAGATAAGGTAATCTGAACTTGCAGATAATGAAAACACCCCTTGCAATTTGTCACCATTAATGGAACCAACATTCTAAACACACATTATTAAAATCTGGGATTCCTACATCAACCTATCAACCTTAATTTCCCTTCTTACTGTGTTTTCATCTTTCAGTTTAACCTACACATCCCCATTAGCTGATGTACATACTGCCCATCTAAAATGTGATTTTTGCCTCTTTTTTTCCACAGTGTTTAATTTACATACATGATAAAAAATGCATACATCGATAGATATGCACCTGCCCAATCTATGTGGAAAAACGTGTTTTATGACAAGGACAATATCAAATTTGTGTTTGCTTGTTTGTTTGTTTTCTTTTTAAATGAGTGTTGTGTGCACCTGGTAAGAAATGTTAAATCATACAAGCTCATGCCTTTTATTAAACTAGAATGATGCTGGGAGCATAACAGACTTCATGAAGTCCATATTTCTGCCTTAAGTATAGGAGTGCTACAGGTCATTGAATATTTTTAAATGCAAACTTGTATCTTCTACAAGAGAATGCAGCATATCTAATATGTACCCTATCTAAATATTCACAGTCACTCGCTGATTATTTTCAGGATCTTTTCTGGCATGACAGATCATACTAACAGCTTCATTAACTCCACTATGCAGTACCTCTATATGGATAGTATGCACAGCCTAATCTATTCAAGAAAAACTATGCAACAGAATAACTATTATTCTCTCTCAGTATGTTAATGAGACTGGAAAAATATTTCACATGAAGCCATCAGAACACTAATACAAACTGTACTAGTTCTCTATAGGTTTATTTTTTGGTTGTTATGTTTGTGCACAGTACTGCTGTTTAATTAAAGAGGACAGATAATCATGCCCTTAATAGGGTTCCTTCGTTTACAGATTACACAATAACAGAATTCGGTGGTCTCTGTTGGTAGCCATAAAAAAAATTCATTGAATTCATAATAGCTATGAAATATCTAATTTCTCAAGTAAAATTTTTCCCAGACTTTCACTGAAAGATGTAATAGATGGTATAGAGATAGAATATTATTTCCTTCCAGGAGACTCTGAAATTTCAAGCAAGCTTATTTATGTAGTGACACCTTTCCAAAGCTGAACCTCTGTGTCCATGGATTATCACACTAGTAATAGTTGTTGGAAGGAGACACAGTTACTCTTAAGCCTAAAAAAGCCTTGTCAAATACTGGTAGAAGAATGAAAAGACTCCTTGTAGTGAAGAACAATAGACCTTGGGCCACAGCCAAACCGAAGAGTTGGAAAACATGTAACTGGCCTGTCAAGAGCAATACAGAGCAGCAATCCTCAACTCCAAGCACTCTCTGGTCCTTTGAAGTCACAGGAGTTTCTCAGTTTCCTCCAGACTGACAGAAATTTGTACTGCACATAAACGCTACTTATCTTCACTAAAATCTTGAAAATGCTATTATCTCAGTACATTAAAAAATGTCCAAATTATACATAGGCTAGAAAAAAAGGGGAAATTAAATATCCTGAGAAAACCAGAAAGTTGAACATGACTCTTTGTGAGCATGCAGGTATCATTTGTTGAAATTCCATAGTCACATGAAATGAAGGTTTGGGACAACTCATTTACTACCACACAGGGTCAGTTCCTTCACTCGATCTGCCTGAATCGTTACCACTGCCAATGATTTCGTATTGGACTAAATAAAAATGTATTTCACAGATACTTGGGGTTTTATCCATCTTTCAGTATCTGGAAAAGTCACCATAAAAGACTGCACTCTACATCTTTCAAAACAGATTTGCAACCAAACATTGTGCAAACCAGTTCCATTAAAAAGCCCATTACAATTTCTCAGAAAGTAAAACTAAGTGCATAATTCTGCTCTATTTTTAGTGCTTCACACAGAAATTGTGCTTTTTAAATTTATAAACCATATTCACCATAGAAAAGTATTCCTGACCCCATAGTATATATTCCTTTTCCCTATCCAAGTCAGATTTGGGAACATGATTCCAAGTTTGAAGAGTTTCCTTCATTCCTATTTTCTACAGAGAGACTTGTATCTGAATTTGAGTGTCACCAACTCATGCAGATCTTCCCTTAAGGAATAGGGTGGGCAAGTCTGGCACATGTCAATCTTCCCCATACTACTTTTATGCAGGGAGATGGAAGGAGAAGGAGGAGATCTGCATTCAGACATAAAAGTTCCTTGATCCTTTAAGGCAAAATGAAGAATTGACAGAGTTCTTCTGTTGAGAAGGACAAATTTTTGAGTTTGTCATTGACACAGGTGAAAGTGTTCATCTTCATAAGCTTATATAAATTAACTCCTCAGCTATGGTAGCTTATGATAAACTGTTTCATCTTCTTGTCTTTCCACACTGTTTAGTAGTCAATCCTATATGGGGCATCGCTCTTAACATTTAGACTGGCTCGAAGCCCATCCCATATGCTTACTGTTCACGGCTGCAAATGCAGGACATGTCAGTCAGCTAGTCAAAAATTGGAAACATCTTCTGTGACAATGGCTTGACAAAATGTCAGTTTTTCTGAACACATCAGTGCCAGCCATTTTGGCTTGTACATCAGACTGTCTTGTCCTTCCTTTATTTCCACTTTTCCCTTCACTATATTACCTGAATTAGTTTGCCTGGAATTATTTTGGCCGTAAAATGATAATAAATGGTCTCCCTAAAGAGCAGCAATCTATGTTTTGTGATTTAATATAATCAGTGGTTGCCCATCTGTATTAAAGTGTTTTAAACCGAATGATGAGTTGTTAAATGTTCAGTAAATTTAGCAATTTAACAAGATTTAAAAAAAAAAAAAAAAAACAAAAACATAAAGAAATCATTAGACATTTGCCTTCATAAGCTACTTAAAATCCAGGATGCTATTAGAGAAGCAACACAAGATAAAGCTACCCTTTCCATTAAAAACATACATGATTGACCTAAAATATGTCATATATTCACTTTATAGTCACATATCTTTTTAAGAGTAAAGTTGATATCTAAACCAATCTCTTCTCCAAGGCAGTTGTTTTTGCCAGCTGCTGACAAAGTGCTATGTCAGACAATTACCTAGTAAAGGTTACAAAAGTTTGGTTGGACTCAGTTTGTGTGCCGTATATGTATTGATGCACTGCATAATCAAACTGAGACCTCTGTGAAAATGTCAAAGGGGAAACACCTTCTGGCCAAGAGTGGGAGAGCTCTGTTCAGTTCTCTCTATCGAAGTCACAGAGTCAAACTCAGCTCTGGCAGAGATGGGCACAGCTCCACTTAATCAGTAAGGTAATAAAAGTTTTATAATTAGATCAATGCAAAGAACAGCAGCAAGCCTGGCAAAAATCTGCAATGGACCAGGGCTGAATTTGTCCTATGAATTTTTCATACTTATGAACAACGGTATTGAAGTGGAAATTCAGAGCATCTATGGATCCTGCTGTTCCCAGTCAAAGAATATGAAGAGAGGCAGGTGTATATATAAAAAGGAACATATTTCATCATTACCTGACGCATCAACCTTCTCTGTTTAATGAGGAAAAGCATAGCAACCATGGAACCGATTTCAAGCCTAAGGAACTCACTGGGTATAGGATGTAATTTTATTTGCAGAGAGGTGATAAGTATTTGAAATTCAGTCTATCAAGACATATCCATCAGACAATCTTCAATGTCTGCAGGCTGGACATCCTTTTAAGGAAATGTTATATAGCTCAACCACAGCTTCTGAATTGTGAGGTTTTGTGCAGAAATCCTGAAACCTTGCAAGAGAATCATAAATTGTTCTAGTTTGTGATTCTTTTGCAGACTTTGGAGAAGTAAAATACTAAACATGTTGCTTTAGCCCTGGTTTTATTCCCTTGGGGGAAAAAAAAAAAAAAGAAAAAAAAAGGTCTGATTTCAGAGGAGCCTTCCCCAGGAAAAATAGATAATTATATGCAGGATTGTACATTCTGCTCAGTTTATATGCTTGTGCTCTCTTTCTCTGTCAAAAAAATACTCTTTGAATGTCAAGGACACCTTCTCCAGAACTGGACTCCCATCATGCAGGGAACTGTGTATTGGTGGAAAATTGCACTTTCCTTGATATGCATGACTATGTATGAGAAGAAAATGACTCCGTGGCCTGTGCATAGATCCAAGATGCCTACACCTGCTATAATCAAATACAGGTTCCTTATGGCAAATGTAACCTGTGCCATGGCAGAGCAAGTGGCCATGGAACCTTATGGAAGGCTCCATATTTGAGGAGTCAGTGATCTTCAACAGACTGCATCTACCCATATGTTATTAACATAATCTATCACTGATGTTACCTTTGGGAAAGGCAAACCATAGGTGAATCAAAGAGTGGAATGTGTTGATCCTGACTGGGAGAGTGTTACATATGGAGGAGTTAGTGCTCCAGAAGAGTTTTAATCTGAGCACACACAGGCTCGTGCTGTGCTGTGTTGCGCAAACCTCTTGGCCACAGGATAACCTCAGTCAGCTCACAGTAACAGAGGGGCCTGCAGGCCTTGATATTAATGCATCTTAATACCTTAAATGATCAAAAAGGAAGAGCTTCTCCCCACAGACACCATGTCATGGAAAGAGATCCATCCAGGGTCTGTCCAATGTGGTGAGAATTTGGGGCACCCAGAGTCTGAAGCGATGTCAGGTTTACTTGCTCTCTGCATTTCTCTTCTTATTCTGTCTTATTAAAACAAATGTGTTTAATAAACTGGGGTTTTTTTGTCCGGCCTTTCTTAGTGAGATCTTGAAAGAAACACTGCATTGTCTCCCCCTTGTCTCTGAACCCCCTCATACAGAACACTAAGTTCTCCTGCAATTTATCTATACTGCTTAGCTTCCTATATACCCACATACATATTTAAGTTCAAGAACTTATATATATATATATATA
>NW_008616790.1:115452-117388 GCF_000691845.1 Merops nubicus | reverse complement strand
CAATACATTCTATGATTCTATGAGATTTTTGTCATATCATGCATCACTGACAGGCACTCCAGAGATGAATGATACTAAAAAACTCCACAAACTGCTTGTTGTCCAAGGCACGTGCTAGTTTGTTGCCAGTTTATGTTTCACACTTAATGGCTAAAACAACCTAAAAATAAAGTAATGAAACAGAGTCTGCAGATAACTTTGGGACTTTCATAATGCTTCAGGAACGGGGAACCTTTTTGAGACCCATCACTAGCATTATTCTTTGACCTGTTAAGCTTCACATTCCATGACTGCTGCTAGCAGTGCCGAGCCTTGGGGATGGGTGGAGTGCAGTTTCATACAGTGTAGAGTTAGACCACACTCAGTGTCTGAGACTGAGGCGTCTTTGGAAGAACAGCCATCTTCCAGGGGTCACACCTGTATCTATCTAACTGTGGATGCAAAATCCAAGCTTCAGACATCAGTCCCTCAGTACAGCACTGCTGGCACTTAGTCCCAGTGTCACAGCACTGCTAGCCTGCTTTGCTTCCGCATCGCGACAACTCCTAGCCTGTGCAGGCTTGGACATACATGCCTCACTGAATGAATCTCCACCCCTTGCCTGACGGCATGGCCCTGGCTGGAAGGAGCTGAGAGCATGGTCTGAGCTGTGCTGTGCTTGCCATGAAAGGGAAGGGTGGCAGGCCTTCTCATAAACAGGGGAGGAGACCCTGGAATCACTCACAAAGTAAATAAGTCAACCACATGGCTCAACACATCAAGAAGGCTCACACGAATGTTACAACCCTTTTCTGAAAATCATGCTTTGGAAGAGAAATACAACTTGACTCCAACTCAGCTGGTTGAGCCAAGACTTACATCCTCCTTAGATGTCTGCCTCTGTCCACAACTTCAAACACAACCAGCCTTTTGGGATTTATTAATCCACCTATCACCTGACACTTCTCTTTGCAACGTCAGTGAAGCAGTTGATTACTTAACAGTAGTGGTAGGTAGGTCCAACTGTCTCAAAGAGATAATCATGCTCTTGCATGAGCCCTAAGCCTACAATCAACTATTAATGCAAGCAACAAGCATGACTAGCTGCCTGGGGCAATGAGCAATGATGTTGCTATTACCATATTTCATGCAAAAAAAAAAATTAGAAGAAAGGAATTTGAAGAATATGACTCTGCATATTTATCTTTTCTGACTGCTGAATGAATGCTTATCTAACTTTAAAACTTCCCTGATTTTGTCAAAACATACAAGCAGTATGCAAAACATTTGTGAAAGAGCAAGCCTGATCAGACTGAACAAACAGAGAACAAGATGGGGCAGACCCAAAAGCCTTTCTCACACTTGGTTCGATATACCTGGTAGCAGACTGCTTGGCAATGCCCCTTGCATACCCTCCGACTGTGGTGCATAGCAGCACCAAAAACACCTTTCAGCAAGCAATGAAGAGCACCCTGCAGTGAGGACAGGGAGATGCCCTACACTGCTGCAGGCTCATACCTGCACATGCTGAAATTAAGCCCACTGCTTTGCACAAACCTTGGAGAGCAGTCCACTGAGGAATGCTAGGGATATTTAACAAAAACTTTGCTGTCTTGTGTCAGTATAAACAACTTTCTGGTTGTTTTACTTTTGACAGTAAAAACATTTGAGATGATGCTATGACTGGAAATCTAGATGGCATTTAGTGTTCAAGGATTCAAAATTTTAGTATTTCTTCTATTGCCTCTTTTATGCAGAGTATTAAGGGTAATTTAAGCCCAAAATGTTAAAGGTAGTATAGTGATTTAAGGATTCTTTCATAGCAATTAGAAATAATTTCTAGCTGCACTTTAATGAACAGACTTTTATGTTTTGTTACAGTAGAAAAATCACTTATCCATTGTAGCACAGAAGACCTGCATAGGTTTGTTTCTTATTATCTTCAGTGGCATTGGCA
>NW_008616790.1:63405-115421 GCF_000691845.1 Merops nubicus | reverse complement strand
ATTCCTGCTAAATATATCTGCAGTTGCTGGAAAACCAGCTTCTAAGAAAATTATGAGTTTAAGTATTCAGTTAAGCCAAAGTTACAATTTAATTAACATACTAGTAGAGTATTCAAAGATGATGTCACCTCATCATTCACACTGCACTTGGAGGCATAAAGGAAGATCCTCTGACTTGACTGATAAGCAGCCTAGAAATATCTTGACTGCAATCTCTAACATGCTGGAAAATGCTAACATATGATAGGCCAATCAGTCCTTTTAAGAGAGTTTTGCTTCTACTGTTCTTACAAGCTCTATTTTCACTCTCTTCCTCAATGTGCAACTGACTGTGCATAAATAGAAAATATAACTCAGCCCTGATAAAAAAGGCTTAATTATTTAGTTTCAAAATTTTAACTGCCTATAGTGGAATACCGGAGAACAATGTCCAATATTGTGACACTATTTTGTTGGCGGTCTTTGTCAAATACTAAAAAGGCAGAGTTAAATGATTTTTTTCCCCACGATGTGTTTTCTCTACACTGTCTCCTTGAATTTTCTAGTTAACTCAGTTTGTGTGGCCTTTCACCTCTTAATTCTCTGCAGGCCACAAGATCATGACCTTATAATTTTTTTTCTCTTTTTTTCATGCTATCATATTCTTAGACTAGTGGAGAAGAAATTTTAAAGAGTTATCACCATTTTTGGAAAAAACAATTAAACTATCAGATCAAAACAGAAAAGACAATATGCCTATCATTAGCTTGATGCATATTTTTCTGCTCTAAATGGCAAACTGCAAAGAAAAGCTAAATGTTAGCTTGCTTTTACCAGGAAATTGTGGGCATCATTGTGGCAGGGGGCCGCTGACAAAAGACAGCAGTAGTGTTGGATGTCAGCTTCTAGAAGACATCTACTCTAACACAGAAGACCAAACTGCTGAGAAAATCAGAACAGCTCAGGTTGGAAAAGACTTCAAAAGATGACCTAATCCAACCTTTTGTGGGAAAGGAAGGCTAGATTAAATTATCTAGCCCCCTGTTCAATTGCACCTTGAAAACCTTCAGTGAAGGGGACTCAACCACATTCCTGGGAAAATTGTGCCAGTGACTAACTGTTCTCACTGTAAAAAGTATCTTTCTTATATCAAGATGAAATCTCTCCCAAGGGAACTTGTTCCTGTTGCCCTTTGTCCTTTCCATGTGGCTTTTTGCAAAGAGAGAACCTCCGTCCTCTTTGTAGCTACTGTTTAAGTACTGGAATACTGTGGTGAGGTTCTCCTAAGCTTTGTTTTACAGGTTGAAAAGGCCTAACTCTTTCTGTGTTTTCTACAGGGCACATTTAGACCAAAGTTCTGCAATGACCAGATCCATGTATTTTTGTATCCTAGTGTCCTTCCTCCTCCCTCTCCCTCTTCTTTCTAAATACTAGCAGCAATCTGAAAAAAAACAGTCACAAAAGCTATTCATAATTTGTGCAGTTCTCAAGTTGTCTGGCATTTTAACCAATAAAATAATAATTCACTAGCAAAAAATACCTGAGACTCTCTGTTAATGTTAATGCAGCTATATTAAGAGGACTCCCCCCCAACCATTCACTGTATTCTGAAGGGAAAACTGGTATCATTGAGTACTGCTTTTATCTTTACTAGTTTTCTCTATCTTCTTTTTTTTTCCCCCTTTTTTTTTTCCTCTATCCTCTTTTTTTTTTTTTTTTTTAATTTTCAGCTCCACTTCAGTGTCCATATGTGATCACAGAAATTCACTTTACATTCAGCCTTTATATCATTCAGTGGTCCCTTTGGGCTGCTTCTAGTGCCTCCCTACTCACTGTTCCAGAATGTATTATGAAAGCAATTTTGGCCAACTGCTCCCACAAGAGTGGGCCCTTGTCAATGCACTGCACTTGATCTAGCTGAATGAAGGAAGGGGACAGTGTGTTTCTCTCATGTTTGATGCACAATGCTACCTCAAAGAAATTGCTTTAAAGTGCTTTATTTTGACCATAGCAACATAACTTCTATATTTGCTGGTTTTGCCTTTTTTTTTTTTTTTTTTTTTTCTTAGAAAGTTAAAAACTTCCTTTAAAAGATGAAAAATCTAAGTCTGAAACAATTAAATTGATTAGAACTGGCCCTCAAATGATCTTGTAAAGGTTCTTCCAACTCAAATCTTATTTGCTGTGGCATCATCATTTAATATGCAGAGCACAGTTACACCTAATTCTTGCACACACACTGCATGTGCACACAGTTTGCTCAGTTGCAGCAGGACTCGGAACGTATGCACCTACAAATAACACAATGCTTGTGCAAAACTTCAAGTCAATGAGGCTTATCCATGCTACTTAAATGCATAAAGAGGATACCAACGGAATTTAGTTTGCTTTCTATTGTACAGACATTAACAGGCTGGTGACCACTTCAGTACTAGTACAGTTATTTTGTAAATGCTTTAATACTGCAGCAACCTACATTTAAGTGTGTGTACTGTGAACCTGCAGCAGAAATCAAGAAATCATCTTACAACAAGCATCTGGTATGACTGGAAAAAAGGCTGAAATATGCAGAAATGCACTGATGTCAAATCAAGAGACTTGAGAACTGTGACACCAGTTTCTGCTCAGCGGTAGTCATTTGGGTAGGTTTTTTTCCTCTTTTTGTTTCACAGGTCACCATTATTCTGTTGCAGAAATGGTTTCCTCTTAGCCACCACCACTGTATTCTGTAGGTTAGTCTCAACACGGTTGACAAAATATTTGATAATTTATAAGGATTTTTTTTGGTATGTTATTTTCTACATGTTTATGGGGCTTTAACATCACTTTCACTGGCAAGAAGCCAGGTACCATCCTCATTTTCCTCAGAGTGCTGTAAAACCAAATTGTTCAGAAGGCAGGCTCCTATCAAAAGCTAGATTGCAAAGTATTATCAGTTTGGAAACATGCAGCTTGTAGTTATAATAATAACCTGAAAGAGATATTGCAGAATACACAGAAATCAATGACAATAATTGAGAGATTACTCTTATATGGGAAGTTATGTTATATAGATATTTCTTTGTCCCCCATACTATTTTGAGCTGAAAATGCACTTCAGAAGAAATACGGGATGTAGGATTAGAGTGTGTTACAATGTGATGATTGGACGTAGAATCCTCACAGTTTTGCTTCTCATTTTAATTTTAAAATATTTTGTGTTTGTTTTCATTCTGGCTTTACCTTCTCCAATCCTGCATGCCAACTGGCAACAAATCTCACCATTTCAATGGATACTACAGCTGCACAGAAGTCATACTTTCAAATATATACTGTGCTGTCATACCTTCATACTGCCTCATCCTTGATAACAGTAGAGGCTACCTTGCAGCGCAGAACACAGTGAGAACGTTGCCTCTGGCATATTCAACAGGAGTTGGTAATGTCAAGGGAAGATTATTCTAGCAGGACAGGCAAGCCTGTCTCCCTTCTCCAATGTTACAAATAAATGGTGAAACTGCATTATGGGTTTTGCTTTACTTTTATAAAACTGCCTTCGACAGAACCACTGAAATTGAAAAATGCTATTGTTAAGATTTTACACACTATACTCAAGTGAATATGTATATGAAAGAAAATGAAACACAGGGGGCTTATGGTTTGGTTAACACACAAAATAAGTCAATAGGGCTTTTCTACTAACAAAGAACAGAACTGCCATATTTAGAATGCTGTGTGCCTATTTCAAACATTATCTCAGACTTCCCATGTGCTTTCATTTCCCCTCCTTGGGCATTTGAAAGCAGGAAAGAAGAAACACTAGCAAATTGGCCTTCAGGTGCCAGCAAAAGAATTCTGGCACAGAGACATAAATACCTGTTCCGGGACAGCTCCTCAGAGCTCCACGTTTCTTCCAATAACAACAAAGGAATTTTTTTCTTATTGATTGCTTTTTGCAATTGAGCTTACTAAATAGAAATTCCCTCCAATGATTCTTCCAACTAATCTGATAGAAAACTAACCTTGTTATATTTATTGACAGAACATTGAAATAAATATTATAGGTCTAGAGGGAATGTTTCAGTTCATTGATTTTTATTTTTTTTTTTTTTAAGGAAATAACAAATGTACTGTATTCCCCTTGGTGTACTATGCTGGGAATCATCTGGAAAAAAAAAAATGCTTATTTTGTTCAAAATGCATCTCAAAAACAATTTCTTCCAGTCTCCAAAGAGCAGGTACTCTTTTGAATAAATCTGATCTTGAGCGAACAGGCAATTTGCAATTTTAATTGCTTGTAGAACTTCTGTGCTTGTTCAGGAAATTAAAAGAAATCAGTTCATGCTTTTATCTGCAGCAGTGGAAAGACAGGAAGATTAGGGGAATGTAAGTTGTTTCTTAGGGAAAGGGTAGGCCTTAGAATCAGCTATTAGCAGTTTAATGCATTTCACTGAATCTTTCAAAATCACTGACTACTTGCTCCTAGTAGATTGGCCAAGGCTTGTAGTCAAAACACTAGCCTAGCCAGGATCCTTACTGCTGATAACTCTGCTCTGGAATCTTATAGCAAGATCACTCATTTGGCAGGGAGTGGGATGAACAATGAGATAGAAGAGTTTTGGGGCTAAGGAGAAGGGTACGATGGAAAAGTGCTGAGGGTTCTTGAACGTAGGGGAAGAAATTATTTGAATAAGCATGCATAGGTCTGAAGAAAAATGTATAAAGCTGAGCAGAATTTTGCTCAGTTCTGCTAAGTATGGTAATTGGTATGAGAAAGCTTTTCACAAATAAGGCAACACTCAGATGCTTAAGTGAGACTGTCTCTCTTCAACAGCATGAACTGAAGAGCTACCACACAGGAACTGGCAAAAGGCCTCTTTTGCAAGTTTTATAGGCAACACACCTGTATTCAGTCAAATAACCTCCTCGGGCATGTTCTCTGACATCCTAAAGACAGTAATTTGAAATGATAATAATACGAGATGATAAATGCAAATGTATTACAGTGCAATGCCACAAAGCTCCCCAAAACACTGTCACTTTCATTATCCAAACAGTCTGACATTAGCTATTTCACTATGAGGCTCGAAAAAGACACAAATGTTTTTAGAGATTTTGAAACCTGAAACTAGACCTCAGAACAGAAACCAACAGAAAAAAAAACCCAACCCAAACAAACAAAGGATACTATAGTTAAAGTCTATACCACATGTGAAAGCACACTGAAGAAATGCTGCAAGCTACATCTCAATTTTATTTACCTTGAGGGGCCCTCACTGAGTCAAAAGCATTGCTAAAATTGCGAGGAAGCTTTCTGCGATTAGAAGACCAATGCCTAGTTTGACCAGAGACAAAATATGATTATACTTCTCCCACAGAACAAAGCATGAACCTCATCTGTATACAGCTTCTAGCTAAAGAGCATTGCTACTGAAAGTAACTTATTCCTTGCCACGGGTTATATCCAGTGTCTCTTCCGTGGACATTATGTACAGAGACTTTGTACGCTACTGAAAAAAGACACACGTGAGGCCTTCTGGATAGTGTATGTTCACAAAGAACTACAGGATTCTTTTCAGCTCTCTACACTGTCAGAGCTTTACTCACTGAGCATCCAGATTCAGAATTCTTGCCGTAAAGAATGGTTTTGTAGAGGTTTTGCAGCAATAATGATTATTCCCAGCATACCATGTTTTGACTAACTTTGGAGAGTTTTTATGAATTGACATATCTATGATCGTGTTACATGTAGATTAAGCTACTGTTTCTCATGCAATTTTCCCTATTGTAATTGTAAAACAAAATAATGAACACTTACAAAGAAAGGGAAATAAAAGGTACTTCTTATTGGCAAAGCTGGTCATCATTTGGCGTTCTTGGTTACCCACTAATTGTTCCTCACTGGATAAGCATACAGTTTTCCCAAATATTGGTGAAGGCTCTTTTAATGGTCCCAGTGAAAATATTTTGGAAACAAACACAAGTGTAATTTCTCTCTGCTGGCTGTCTTGCATCTGTTTTCTCAGTTCGTATGTCCAGACTCATGGACAAGGGAATGCCCTATATTTCTCAGTCATTTCCATTTAAGACAGCACAGCCTCTTTGCACTGTGTTATTTGTACTTCAGAAGGTGGAGGCTCAGTATAGGAAGAAGTGGAGAACAGTATGGTCACTAGTTCTAAACCCCTTTTCTGATCCTTAAGTCAAGAATCACAGTCCTTCTCACGAGCAGTACACAAACTAGCTTCATACATTGACTTGCGTGTATATTGACAAGCAGTGCGTTAACAGTATAAAGTATCTTTTGTAAAACCAGAAATCCTTCAGGATCTACACGTGACCTTTTAAATTCTACATTTACTGGAAATATAGAAGAGAATAGTTCCACTTGGAAAGGACCTACAATGATCCTCTAGTTCAACTGTTACCAGGTCTGACAACAAAGTCAAAGGAAAGTGGCATTATCAACACACACTTTGGGCCTTGCACACTGCCACCTCGTGGCAATTCAGACCTACGTTCTACAACTACACCAGCCCCAAAAACTAAACACCCTCTTAAAAGTCAAATAATAGCAATACTATACATAGTAGCAATACTGCACATAGGTGCAGTACAGTGGCATCTTCAGCATTTATGTTGCCCCTGTAAATCTGGGACAGAGGAAATAAGGATGTTTTACCTGCACGATGCTGTGCTTTGTATTATACAAAGTCATCAAATCAGGATGTGCAATTCACTCTGCTTAGCTCCTCGGGCCATGCTCCACACCACTGTCTCATATAGTGATTAATACAGTCCCTTTGTACACACATAAATAACAGCTGTTGATGATGACATCTTCGCGATATCTTGGAGAGGAGCTCTTAAAATCTGTGAAAATATGAAATACAAAGACTAAAACTAATGAAGTATACTGAAGAACTGTTCAAAAAGGGTCTGTCCTAATACCACTGTCAGTAGCTGTAACAGCAAAATCAGGAAATATGTAAGAATGAATACAAGGCAAACTAAAACTGCATACAACTCATCATTACATGTCTAACGGAGACCAATAGTGCGCACCCAAGGAAGACCACAATAACCACAGAAATATCGCTTTCCCTAGGTACTTCCTGGACCCCAGCAGCCAGGTGCAATTCCATTCCTTCAGGAGCCGGTTGATTAATTTTTGAAAACACATGGGCTTTGGATTAAGGTAAAAGGGAACAGAGGAATAGGTCCCCATTTGGTATGAATTGGCATAATTCTGTGGACTCCTTGGGACGTACACAGGTCTGCAGCAGGTAGCAAACTGGATCAGTGTGTTCAACAAAGAGAACTTGCACTTTGTGTGTTTAAGAAAGACCAACATCTGGGCAACACTATCAATTTAGGTATGTATTCATTTTTTTCCATAATGTCTCATTCCTATATATCTCAAAGGTAATTCACGAGAGTTGCTCAAATGTTATAAAAAGACATCTATTGTCACTTCTTTATATTTTGAAAATGTAGCATTGAGGACAAGTCAAATATTTTTTGCTATACTTTTTCTAATAGTAGTTTTGGGGTTATGTGAATTTCTGCTTGCACACGGACTTAATCACACTGCTGCACATTTTGCTTTCTGGAACCTTGGGTAATTGGCACAAGGCAACCCTTTACAAGGTAATACCTTATGCTGAGCCACCATACTGTGAGACCACAGACTTGATAACTCACCTACTAGGAGCTGACAGACTACACTGAAAATTGGAGATCGGGGGGGAGGAAAAAAAAGGGGAGGGAGACAGAGAAATACATTTTTAAAGATAACCTGGAGGCAAATATAATATTTATACTTATTTATCCTCACAGCACAATCATAAGCCCCAAAACATGTCTAATGAGGTGGAATTGCAAAATGGCCATGAGTCCTACTTACTTGGCTTCTCAGTGGTCTCTTAGCAGTCACATGGAGCTATATTTTTCAACTATGTGACTGCTGCAGGCAAAACTCCTATAAGTAAGAGTGAGAGTCACAGCAAGTCCTTAACTCCCAGTGGTATTCATCCACAAAAATGCCAACCTAGGAAAAATGAGAAGACACACAAAAAAAGTTGGAGGGGCAATTAAGCACTGCAGACAACTGTACGTAATGTTTGGTTCACATTTGCAGGGCATCCTCTGCTCAAATGAGCTTTCATTCCCAGCTTTCCTCAACTCTTTGAATGGCCTCAAGTCTTCAAGCCTTCATAAAGAATCAGAAATATGAAAGAAATCAAAACATCTCAGAGGGTTCCTCAATGTCATCACAGACAAATGAACAAACCCAACCTTGCCAATACTGTCCTTTCCACCTGTCATTTAGTATATTCCAGATCATTTAGAAAGTATCTGATACTTGGTAAGAACTCTGGATTTTTCCTGCTGCTGTAATCTAATCTGTACATTAAACCATCTGCTGAGTTAGAACTATTAGAGGCTCTAAGGTTACCTGGTTAACCATCATGAACCAAAAGATTGTCCCAGATTCCTAAAGTGCTGAAAACAATTCCTTTTGTTGGAATGTCCTCATTCACAGAATAGTCTGCATTGAAAGGGACCTTTCAAGGTCATCTAGTCCAACTGCCCCTGCAGTAAGCAGGGAGATCTTCAACTACAGCAGGTTGCTCAGAGTCCCATCCAGCCTCACCTGGAATGGTTCCAGGGACAGGGCTTCTACTGCTCCTCTGGACAACCTGGGCCAGTGTCTCACCAATCTCACTGTAAAAAATTTCTTCCTCACATTTAGTCTAAATCTCCCCTCTTTTACTTTAAAGTTGTCACCTCTTATCCTGTCAGAACAGGCCCTAATAAAAAGTCTGTCCCCATCTTTCTTAAAGACTCCCTTTGAGTACTGACAGGCTGCAATAAGATCTCCCTCTCCCTCTTCCTTCCCCAGCTCTCTCAGCCTTTCTTCATAGAAGAGTTCCAGCCCTCTGGTCAGCTTTGTTCTTTCTTATATCCGGTTTTTAGGTGTCAGGCTTGCAGCACTTTAGAAACAAATAAATTAACACTCCCTGCCTCCTACCCCCCCTCCCCCCCCAAAAAAAAAAATCTACTTATAAGGCATCTTTGGCCAGCTAAAGACCACTTATTTACTTGAATACCAAAACATTCTGCTGTGGTTCTGAGGATCTGTGGCTTCCAGTGGGAGCAGAGGAGACTGGAGTTGCTTCAGAACATCTAGGGCTAGTGACGGACATGTCAAAACTACCTCAACATAGGCAATGGAACTGGGGAAGTTTGGTCAAAGACTAGTTCTGGAGGTTAAATTAGCTCTGTGGCGATTACTTCTTTCCTATCTAAACACCTAAGAAATTCTAAAAATTCTCACTGGTTGTTAAATGAGTTTTCAGACATGTTTCAGTTTGGCGCTTCAGATACTCTGTGCACAGGTACGACCCAGCTGATCAGGTGATGGGGACACATGTTCATTCCCAAAATTAACTTTCAAGTAAGGAAGCAGGGCCAGAAAAACAGGAGAGCAACTTTCAGGATACTGTAGCATGGCTACAGTAATAAATCACTTCTAGTCCGAAAATCCCCACACTTTGCAGGCTGAAATGAGAAGCATAAGGGAAAAATTTAAATGCACAGCTACAGAAGTAACTGACAGTTCTAGTTGTTACTGTTTGAGTACCTTTAGAAGTGCCTATCAAGTCTGATCCTGCCATGACATCTGAGAAGTCCCAAGAGGGAATAGTTCTGACAAACTGTCAGGGCCATGAACACCCTAAATTCCGTCTGAAGTACCACAGGTGCTAAGCACCAATGCACACAAAAGTAGCACTTCTCAGTCTCTGCACTAAAAGGTTTGTGTGACTTACTTTACTCCTTACATTGTAATCTCTGTTGCAGGCTCAGATAAATAAAAAAATAGAAATTAACATCTACTAACAGCTGTAGAAAAGTGTGAAGCTACTTTTAAAACTGTTATATGAATGACTCGTTCACATTTGCTTGGAATAGACAGTCTAAGATGGCAGAAATAAATCCCAAGAAGTATCACGTCATAATGCTGTGCACTGAAAAGGTGCATTCTAATCTTCATTCATACTTAGCATCACAATTAGATTTTGTAGTCAGAAAGCTTAATGTCTTTTAAACTTTCTCTGACAGTGCAGATTTCACTGTTTTCTATCTAATTTATCAGTCTTTTTAAAAAGACAGTAAGAATAAACTTTTATCCTTTCTCTTTGGAAAGCAACAAAAACATTCTTCTCCTCTTTGAACATTATTTTTTTAGACATTTATGTAACTAAACAGTAAAGATAAGAGAGGACATATATTATTCTGATACAGAGCCGATTTGATGTTGGCTTGAATTCCTGTGAGGCACAAGATGACCTGATATATATAACAGCACGAAACGGTGTGCTGTTTTATAATGTTTATAATTTAAAAAATAATCAATTGTTTCATGAGATACGAAAAATCAGCCTTTTATATTTATTTGTGATCTCCTGTAGAAAACAGAGTACTACAAGTCCAGAGCCAATAATTTAGCTCAATCTGTTTGATCCATTTACTGTGCCTTTAATTTCTAAGACATAATTCCAAATCTAGCCCAGATCAAAGTAACAAAAAAATCTTTGTGATCTGAGGCAAGGTCAGAGTTAAAGAATTTCCTAAGCTTTAGTCTGACTTGAACCACAGTAGCACATAAGGTGGAATAAGTAATAGAGTCACAACACCTACAGACATGAAATCTCCTAGTATTATCCTTGATCTCCCAATGCAACATAACATTAGTGACTGGGATCCTAAAAATCTTCAAACAAAAAAAACAAAACACCCATGCAGCTCCACTACAGACACAAGCCTGCTTCCTCTTAGATGCCTGTTCCACTGGCCCAGTGAGAAGTGGATGGTTCACTGGAGTTAGATGTTGCTCATCTACTGTTTCCCACAGATTCTGGAGGACCCCAGGTACTTATGACATTACCACCTGTGCCTGGGGAGGTGACCTTTCCAAGCCAGAACGGCTGGCAGCTGTGACACAGGCTGCACCTCTTCAGTGCAAAGCCTGTCACAGTCACTTGGCCCTTCTCAGCACTGAGTGAACACACTGTCTATGGACAGGAAGGGGAAAATGAAGCCTCTCCGCTTTATAGATCCCTCACCCCATCCACACTGAGCCATTTATCTTTGCCTCTGTGCCCCACACACAGTCATATTTATGTACCTGTGGGGGCTGTAAGAAGCTTATTATTTATTACTTGTTTTCATTTAATGATCTCTGTCATTCTCCCCTAGGAATACCCATGCACACTATGCAAATCATATTAAGCCCCTGGCAATAGTGAGAATGCCTTAAGCTGTAATATCTGGTACATTGGCTCTTTGAATGTAGGCAACTTGGTTACTGAACTGAGTCCCCCCCCTGCACTTCCTGCCCAGCTGCCTTCACTTGCTGACAGTGTCATTCCCCTTCTCGGCTTAGTCTTTTCTAGGAACTAGTTTGGGCTTGCTCCAGGCTCACTTTCCTTCTAACTATGACATTGAGGCCAGTGGTTACCAAATGGTGGTCCATGAACCCCCACCAACTCTACAGAAAGCAGGCTATATTGTGCACTGAGAGCTCACAATGTCAGACCAGGAGAAGAAACACAAATCAAACACTTTTCTAACAACTGTCTTCAATTTAGGCAATGACTTTGGATGATATGGACATTGTATGAGCAAATATCTGAGGCAGGATGGTAAAGTTCCTTCTCTCTAGCCACAGCACTGCAGAAACTTTGGGACACTGGATTGACCCTGAACTTAGAAACGTATTTCTTTGCAGTGCTTTTTCTATAAACTTTGGCAATTCACTTAGCCTTTCTAAATCATATTGTCATATCTGTGATACAGGGATAAAAATCATGTCGCCAGTGTAGAAATCAGGGAGTTCTGAATTGCAAACAAAACCAGGATCATAGTAAGAATCACTGCTTTTGATAAGGGAAAAAAACTATGTTTCATATAAATCACTTGTTACAAGCTTTATAACACCAAGAGTGCAACAGCCTTGCTAAAATTCAGGTCTAAAAAGTCAAATAGCACTTTTAAATGTATTATTTTGAAAATGTATATTACATTTCAACTTATTCTTCATTACCCTTATACCTGTCCCCTTTTAGCTCTCTGCATTGCTGCTTTGCTATTCTAGTCCACCTGATCTGTACTTTGATTAATTAATTTATTCTGATTATTTAACTCTTTTTTAATTTTTCCATATTTTTCTTCCTTTATCTCCCTGTCAGTCTTTTCTTTGCAACTCTTTCTATTTCTGCTTTCAAGTAATTTTTTTTCTTTTCATCTCCGCTTCTTCCATTTATCATCTTCACATATGGACAAATATACACCAACACCTCCAGCAAAAATAATCCATGGCACAGACACTCAGTGAGAGAGAGCGAGGAGCTCTAAAGAAGCTGCAGTATTGAAAGAGATCTAACAGAGAGAGTAAACAGAAGATTAGATATGGTTTTGCAAGAAGGCATGGCTACAGAAAAGGCTAATGAAATCTTGTCAACATATGCAGAGGCATGACCTTGTGTTACAGACCAGAGAGATTTAAATCCAGCTGTACAGGTATTTCTCATTAGCTCACATGGAATGCTGCATTAGGTTGTATGTAACATGCTGCCTTAGCTATACACTCAACTATCCAGGTACTGTATCACCAAGATTCACTACAGAACCAGAAACAACCTAAAGGGAATTCAAAGACGATCAACAGAAAAACAACAAGTAGCTGAAGGGACAATGTGGCAAACTGTTTTGTGACAGACAACTGCAAAAAAAATGATGGAAAATGTTGACTAGTACTCTTAGCTTGGTCAGGAAAGAGTTAAAGAGCTCACAAAAAAAGTGAACTACAAAATATATTTGATTATCAAGGAGGGGGAAAGGCATTTTCACACAATTCACAAAGAGATAAAATGAAACCAGGATAATCCAGCTTAAATTTAATGAGAAACTTGAGGCTGTGGAAGAGACTCTCAGATGGAAGGCTGGTAAGAGCCATGACTTGGGACATTAATGGTAAGATACAGATTTTATTGGTTTCTTTTTCAATTGTCCCCAACCATGTGCTGAGATGCTACACTTCAAGAAAAGTTTCTGTTAAAACCAGTAACTTTTAGTTTAACTTGCACACAGATATTACTCTAAAATATTTAAGCCAGCAAATGCCTCATTTCAGTGACCTTCTTCTAGATTCACTTTCACAGAAATCAACACAGGATAAAACCATGGAAGTTATCTACCATTCAGCAGCAGTAATGTTGTTCAAAATGTATGTTCAACCTTGGAGTGTAACGAGTTTTATCTGCTACTTGACCATGCTGTAAGTCACTGCTAAAAAAATATACTATAAATAACTAAGAGTAATTTAAATATGCATATGTTGTTGGGGGCAAGGCCTTTTATCAGGCAGCTGAAGATAGATTAGTGAACCATGATATATTTCACCAAAGGTCAGCTTTATCCTAAAAATGCTACCCTAGTGCATAGGATAATAAGATATCATAATGGCTATCAGGCAGTTTACTAATATATAACTCCAACATTCTTACTTGACAAACTACAATTTCAGAAATGGTTGATGCTTAAAAGCAAACTTTAATTAAACAAACAAACAAAACAACAACAAAAAAGAAGTATTCTTTCTTTTATCACCCAGGAAAGTGATTTTTCTTCCACAGCATTGGAACTGTCACCTCAAATGGTCACGTGAAGGTAGAATTGCTCCTGAGCCAAATGTTACTCTATATAACTGCAAACTTTGTCTTTCCCAGATGACTTCAGGAGCTACGGTCTCCTTTTCTGTAAGCATTCAGATACGTAGCTTTGCATCTGGAGCTTGAACATAAAGCCAGTATTGAGTATATTCTCTCATACCCATATGCACACGTAACTCGATATTAACACGATTCATGCTCACACAGTGACAAAACTACACAAAGACTCTTGGTCTAAATATAGAAGTGGTGCTGGAAAAAGCTCCATGAATACCCCTGTGCATGTAGTCTTACCGAGAGACTCCTTTCCCCGAGTGAGTATGCGATACTGACAATGAATTAGATTCAGTGGTGCTACTAACCCTCTATGATAAAAATGAAATATGAAAACCTTCCGAAGTGCTTTGGAAAAAACACAATGAGCTAATAGTTAATTTTAAAAAAATAAATCTGAAACAAAGTAAAAGTTTATGCATGTGAAAAGTCAATGTTCCAATAGCATTGCTTGTTCATTTGTGTTTCTCATCTGTAATACTGACTACTCAAGATTTTCTCATTAAATGAACAGTACATGCTGCCTTTCATATTAAATTTATTTACTAAAGTATACAAGACAGACTTAACAGTTAGAGAAAAGAGCCATGATTAGCGAGGCAACCCTGCAATATCATTGAATACTTGACTTTTGAAAAAAAAAAAACAAAAAAACAAAAAACCCAAAACCACAGAAAACCACAGAAAACCACACCTCTTTTACTGAAAGAAATTATTTAAGGTACTGGAAAAAAAAAATTCTTCACAATACAGTTGCAGAGGATGAGCAGTTATAAGTGCAATCAGATTTCCAACACGGAAATGAATCACAAACACCACCTCTAATTGATTTGGCATGAGTGGTCCATTGCAGTTCAGCAACACTACTCCAGCCCTTGGCATTTTACAGATGTGTATTCATGTCCTAGCCCTGCACATGGGGATTTAGGGCCAAATTAAAAAGTTGCAAGTTTTGACTTAATTTCAGAAAGACTCAACTTTTTACAGTACCTTCTATTTGCTTTAATAAGAAGTTAAATATCTGCTGTTAATACAGCTATGGCTGCTCAGTGTCCAACAAGAGGTGAAATGTGTCTTACCATTGTTTACCTATTGGATCTTTTTGAAACAAAGGATTTCTGCCAAGGTTTTCAAAAGAGCTCACGTCAGGAAGCTTTGGGTTTGCTTCTCCCTCACATGTTTTTCCTGTGGTAAGACACCAAGTGCTATGACCTTCTGCACAGAACACAAAGCATTATTCTTGCAGTTCATTTGCAAGTGTGCACCATCGACAAGGAACATTCAAAGCATCCTTCATAAATTATGTCCTTTTTTATATTATCCTGCATGAAAATGAACAGAAGAGCTGATACACAGCAAGCAGAAGGAAGAGCTCACTGTAGAACAGCTGTCTCCACTTGTGTACCTGGGTGAATCCTGACAACTTGGCACTTTGTATGAACACTGACTAGGGACATGACCTCCTGTTCAAGGAACGGAGACCATAGTTGTTCCCTCTCTAGTCTTTTTAATACATTTCTGTTGATGTTATTTGCTCTAAATTAACCAACAGCTAATCAACAACTTAACAAAGGAACAGCACGCCAAATTGCAAGTTTTGCACTTACTTCTAAATCCTTATTCTGTTTCCCATTACGTGGAATATGTGTGCATGCATTCCATATTTGGAGTGAACAATTAGTCTATAGTTTTCACAAATGAAAAATCCAGATTTCATTCCTGAGTTTGCTATACTAGTGGGCAAAGTACTGTCTGTCTCAAACAGTCCACCCATATAAGAGGAATAATTAAACTAGCAACTGACAAAGTTGAATTTGCAAAGTGTTTTGAGATCCCTGAATGACCAAGAGTAGGAAAAGAAAAAGTGTTCTACTGCACAGTGAAAAACCACAGCCATATGGATACAGGAATGTCATTTTTATACCAAAAACAATAGCAAGAAAGCAGGATTATGTTACTTCTCTTGAATGGCTGCAACATATTTGTTACCACAGCTTATACTGGAAGGTCACAGTTATCCCCTGACGGCTTGCCTTTTACTGATCTAGTCTTTCAAAAGTAGTTAGGTTCAATATCACTTTTTAAAATCAGGTAAGGAGTGTTTCCAAGTTTATCTCCTGAACCTGTGACACACCCTTTAGGTCACCTTCCTGGTATTCAAACCCCCTGTTAAGTCTGCTGTGCTGTAATTACTGGGCAGCCACTGCCTCAGGATAAATCTAACAGACTTTTTGGCACTCTCAGATTAAAACTTACCTATCAACTCACTGCAGTGCTTTAGCTCTCCCTAAATCTGTACTTCGGACAGAATTTATGGCCAGGAATAGCATTTTGCAAAATGATTAAAGTTACCAAACATCCATAAAAAGTTGAGGTTGTAGATATAATTTTTTTTGAAAGTCTGCTTAATTTATGAGAGGTGGAAGGTTTATTTTCATTTAGAGTCCACAGTGATGCAGCAATCTAGCATTTTGCTAAAGCTGTACACAGCTGCTGTCTCGTTTATGATTTTGTACATGTTTTTAAATTGCCAAGTTTGTAACTAGGGACATTTACATACTGGGAAGGGGGGAGGGAGGAAACAGATTCTTCTTACTGTTCCCTACCCTACTGCTAAAATGTGAAGCAGGTCATGTTCCTTCTAACAAGACTGAACAACACAGCGAGCTTCAGCACTTATTCTAAAGACAGTGCCTCTCTCTCCTCTCTGTCCACCCCTGCATGCTGCAAGGACAACAAGCTGCCACATGAACACAAATGGGAAGTGGTTTAGTCTGGCCCTTCCCAGCAAAGGCAAGCTCTGTCTGACCACACAAGCCAGTGACTTGCACATCCACAAAGCAGGGTCCCTTAGCCTTACAGGAAGTTTAACTTTGTCCTTCAAACAGAAGACACCCTCTAATTCTGCCCTGTGTTGGTGTTCTAACCCACATTACAGGAAGCAAAGGAAAGGAAGGTTTCCATCATATACTTATGATCAATTGCTCATGATTTTGAAGTAACAGATAAAGTGTTTCTCTGGATAATAAATCCACATTGTGATGATGTCAGGTTCTCTGTGGAGGGGTGACTGCAAGCTCCCTAAGAGGACAACCGCTGTCTCTTTAAGGGCTACAATAGAGCATCGGAAGTCTTATACAACTCAAATTACTTGTCTTTCAGTCATCCTGACAGTCTTCCTCATGGTTCAAGAGTTCTTCCCCTTCCATCACTTCCTGTTTTCTTCTTCTAGATCTCACATCACTTACCTCTCAGTCCACTCCCACCCACATATGTACACTTCAAAGTCTGTCAGATGGAAGCACTTCAACAAGCTTATCACAGTATCAGAGAATAGTTGAGATTGGAAGGGACCTGCGGAGGTCATCTGGTCCAACCACTCTGCTCAAGCAAGGCCACCTAGAGCTGATTTCCCAGGACCACATACAGACAGCTTTTGAATATCTCCAAGAATGGAGACTTCACAACCTCCCTGGGCACTGTGCCAGTGCTTGGTTACCCTAAGAGTAAAAACTGTTTCCTCATGTTCAAATAGAGCCTCCTGTATTTCAGTTTGTGCCCACTGCCTCTTGTCCTGTGAATGGGCATCACTCAAAACAACCTAGCCCTGTCTTCTTCACATCCTCCCTTTAGATCCGTATACATTGGTAAGATGCCCCCCTTGCATCTGCAGCTTAACAGAGGCAGCAGCATCATCAGGTAGAAAGTAATTCTTGTGCTGTTCATTTGTATTGACTGCTTGGTGTGAACAGGCAATCCAGTATAATATCAGGTAAGGATGTGGCATCTTTCTATGCCTACAGAGATATGTATCCAAATGCTGAGAAGCTCTTAATATTGCTTACAGTTCAAGCTTTTGATTCTGCACGCAAGTCAGTTCCTTCCCTAGTGTAGGACAAAATCGCCCTGATCCTTCAGTAAACTCTGACAGAGACCTGTAGAGTTTTAGTTAAACAGCAGTAAAAGCTCCAACATCGTATTACAGACAGACAACAACTGAAAACAAGTCAGTGTAAATGCTGGACATCGATATGTATTGCTTCATAAGATTTTCTCCATTTGCAAACTGAGACAGTTGTAGACATGAGATTGGACATAAGATGTCTTGATCACCATCCATATCCTTTCAGCTGCTTTCTGTGCAACTTGTTAACAATTGAGGTTGCAACAAGCATCACCAGTGCCATGTGCTCATCAAAACTGAACCACCGAGATTTCCAAGGTCAAACCAGTGCAATGCATAGATCTCCAAGCTGAGAGGTGTGCAACAAATTATACAGATGCCTCACCTATCTGCCTACCCTGCTATTACCAATGATTCCTTTATCTTATTTTGTGTTATTTCATTTTACCAAGATAGACTTGTGTTTATAATTGAAAACTAATTAAAGACATTTTGATTTATCTATATAAGAAATCCTCTTGAGCATTATAATTTTCCAGCTCAATTGAATTCTACATTGTGTTTATGATGTAATTTTAAGAATCCCTAAAAACAAACTCAAAAAGCTTTTTTCATTATTTCTGATTTTTTTTTCAACAGGCAGCGTTTTACCTACGGTGAAGGCTGGAGTTCCTGTCAACTGTAATAAAATCCAAATGCTTGTTATTAACAGGAGCAAAGTCAAATGGAGCCACAACAATGAGGAATTAGAGATTAGCAGCAGTACCTGTGGACTAATTGAAACAATAACCTATTAACTCGTGTCTTGGTGGTCCTTGCAGGCACAGGAAGCTGTATGTAACTGAAGCTGGCATTAATAGACATACAGACTTGTCCTCCTTAATGAAACCCATGTATTACCAGGAAGAGACCTCACACTCTCCCTTTCTGTGAGAATTTACAATGCTGATTGCTATAATTTAGTTAAGTTTCACAATCAGGAGCACATTGTATGCTGAAGAACTACAGTTTAGTTGTACAATTAGCAATGTTAAATAAAATTCAGTTCAGCTTTGCAACTTTACCATTAACAGTCACGGAGATGTAAAGTCTTGCCCTGTAAGCAAATTATGTTGTTGTTTGAGTTTGTTTCCAGAGTAGGCAGATCTCACATCATTAAGATATGGCATATTTAAGTAATTAAATCAGTATCGATACAGTGAACATTAACATGTCTGTTTCAGCAAAGCAGCTACAGGGAGTATTTGGAAAGGTCATGCCTTCTGAGGATGCCCAACAGTATCAGTCCTTTACAGCTTATAGCATGGGGCAAGTTATTGCATGAAGGAAGATGCTACCATTGCAGTGTGTCCACGGCAGGGAAAATTTCTGTCACTTGATAGAAATTGAGCATCTGCCCTTCCTTCATTCCCTGGGAAAGGAGAAGGCAGATGTCTGATGAACAGATATAGCTAGAGCAAAATTCTACCTGCGTGAAATGCGGCACCTGTTCGCTAAAGCAGCTAATACAGGAGAAGAAAGACCTGGCAGAATTTAACCATTCAAAAATAAACAATCCTTATCAACAAAAAATGAGGAAAATTGTTAATATTTATCTCAATAATTCTAGAAAGGGACCCAGCATCAGCACAAGATGTCCTGCAGAATATCTGTGCCAGAGCTGACAGGCTAGCAGCCTAAAACCTGTAGACCAGAGCAGTATATGATGTAAATGTTGTCCATCATAAAAATCAATGGTTCTTTTGCTAAGTGGTCAATATTTATTTAGCTTTAACATTGTTTAATTCAATGCATCAATTAAAGATAGTGTAATGTCTGATTTGTTCCCAAGCTGCTGTTTCTGTTTGTCGTTACCTCATCTGTTTGATATCGCTCATGTCTTTAAGTCTCTGCTCTTTTGTCCCCTTGCATAACTCAAGGACAGGAACAATTGATGTAAACTTTTAAAAATTAATTTCACCGCATATGCCGCTATCAGAGAGTGCAAGTCCTCAGAATCATTTATAACTTCATGGTGATTGGCCCTGACAAAACAATACCTTAAAAACTTACAAAAGTAAATTATGGTCCAGGCAAATGGCTGCATGCAAGCTGGGCCCAAGGCTTGGAGCGCAGCCAGGCAAAAACAAAGTAATGCGCTTTTGATATTAATAACTGAGATGATATTGATCCGTAAGCCAGTGTCACTTCTACGCTCAGGCAAGGAGATTGCTTCAGGCATTTAGTCCACTGAAAGCCACTTTCCATATAGGCCATTTAATTCTTGGAGTCTTTAATTATATGAAATGGAACCCAGTTAAAGGGCCACATACCTATTTACTCATCTTGGATATGGGCTGTGATTCAGGAAACTGTCAAAAAGGTATATAACTCAATTCTTAGAATTCAAAATGCAGCTGTCTTTTTATATGTTTATTTCATCTGTGTATTTCTTTGGCTCAGAGCCTGCCGGGAATTTGTAGGTAAGTGGACTCAAATTATAGGATGATATTTTTCAAAAGATCTGAAGCTAATCTTTCCTTTTTTCTTCCTTTCTTTTTTTCCTTTTCTAAACATGACAAAAGCGGCAACTCAGAGTCAACATCTCTTACTAAATCAGAGGATGCCCTAGAAAAGAGACAGTACAGATCAACAATTTGAAAATACTCTCTGTCACATGCATTTGCACACACCTGAAAATGTACTTGTTTTCATCAAACAAAAGTGATCAGCTTTGAAAATAGATGACTTCTCTTAAATCTACTAGGAGAGGTTCCCTTAAAATTTTTTCCCCGGGGAAGGATACTGTGGAGTTGACAGGGATTGTTCATATTCTTGCTATGTCCTTATCCACTCAACATTCATAATTTTCTAGGGCTAAGGGACAGGGGAGTGGAGTGCTTATGGGACTGTATAAAGGGAAACCAGGCAGCCAGTCAATACAAGGAAGTTAAAAGAGATCAAGTGCTCAATGCCACAGTGCAGCCAAGTTGTCACGCTTTTAAACAATCCATCAACCTCTGTGTAACACAACTTCTGTCTAGCTGTGAGGAACAAGTTTGGTTTTTATGGGTGTGAAATGAGCTGAACCCTAAACGCAGGTATAGCACTTCAGCAGTCCTGAGCACAAAAACATCTAATGCAAACCCCACATTCTTCACTATCCCTGTGTTTCTTTGTGCCAATGTTTATGTCTGAGGATATCAATAAACAGGGCACTTTATCCTCACCATTTAGAGACAGATTTTGTGTAACTATGTATCACAAAGCAGCTTAAAAGAGTAGCAGAAGATCTAATCTAAAAAGTATGAAGTTCATAGAGATTTCAGATACTGCATCAGCAGCAGAGTATCAGAGTAGATGCAAACTGCATTCAAGGTCACAAGCTGTGCTTTTAAAACTTAACAGACTCCTCTGATGTGGGAAAAACAATTTAACAAAGATTTACATTACTGCTGACTTCCAGTTGTTAACAATCCTTTCATTTAAGAAAAAGAACAGGGGCAAAAACCCCCCACATACATCCCCTGTATAAAGTCCCCTACTTTATATGTCACCTCCTCACTGAAAGGACAGAGAAGACTTAGAGAAGTACAACCAAGTGTCTAAGATGTTCAAGCAGTATAGAGTAGTATCTCCTTCTTTATGAAATTAAACAGACTAGGATGCTTAGCTTGCAGAAATGAGCAACTGAAGACAATGACAGGAGCCCGTAAATCCGTTTGGGGAAAATTAATGATTATTTTAGCATTACCTCCACACAAAAGCTAGGTGTCTTCACCCCTACCTGTCCAAAATGGTCAGAGAAAGCATTTGTGAAAAGAAGGAAGCATTTTTTTTTTTTCCTGCAGCATAAAATTACTTCGTGAAACTCATTGCTGCATGCTGTCCTGAAGGCAGTAATTATAAAGACCTACTAAGATGAGATTAGACAAACTCATGTTATTTTCCACAAACAACTTGATGTTAGGGAATCCCCTAAACCAGAGTGTGTAAGAGGAAAAAGACCACTTTGCAATTAAAATCATGCAATCATTTAAGTTGGAAAAGTCCTTCAGCAATCATCTGCTCTGACTTCTACTCAAAGCAGAGCTAATTTCAAAGTTGGATTGTTTTGCTCAGGACTTTTTGCAGGCACAATAACCTTGTCCTGCTTCTGATACATTTCCCGAGCACCTGCTTGCTGCTGATGTCAAAAGTAAGATACTGGCTTAAATGGACTTTGCCTAGTGCACCAGTCACTCATAGCAGAACACAGAGCCACTGAATCGCAATGGTCTACTAAAAGAGGACCGTGTGGTATCCTCTCATAATTTAATACTTCTCCTAAAATGTTTTGAGGATGAGAAGATGAAAACTTGCTTGGTAAGAATTCAAAAGCACTATCTGAACAGCATGCATATTGTCACTTCAAAGATTTCACGCTTCTCATTGACATTATGTGGTCTCAAAATGGCAAAGAACTAGCAAAACTATTCACTTTAGACTGCAGAATTCATTAACCTATGAGTTCAAACTTCTTTTATGTCCCAAATTAGAAGAGTTTAAGGAAAATCAATATTATTGCTAGTCTTTTTACATTTCTCTGTTGTAAGCAGCTGCTGTAGCTCATACAGCTGACTGAAGAAGACTGTTGCACATCACACTTCTGTAAAGTTCAGCAGTTGTTTGTTGGGCTGATTCTAAGTGGAAAGCTTTTAGGCTCCTCAGTCAATGTTGCTGCTGTTTGGGGTCAGGGCACCCCCCAGCACCGTAACAGATGCTCTCTGTTAACCCCCTCCCCCCACCCCCGAAAGGGAGAGAGAAAGGGAATCAGGGAGAGAGACTTGTTGATTAGAAAAGCAAAGAAAACAGCTTTAATACTACCACTAATAATAATAGTACTAACAATAACAAAATAGACTATGTACAAATATATACAAAGTTAGTACTGAACCCAACTCCCCCCAGTGGCAACACGTCACCATCACCCCCCCGGCTAGGGAGCAGCCCCTGGGGGAGCGAGTCCCAGGCTGGACTCAGCCACAGACAGTGACTGGGCACAGGAGATGGATTCTGGAGCTGCACGTGAGATTGATTCTGGAGCGCAGTTCGGGACCACAGGGCTTGGGATCGGATCTCCTCGGATGCGGCCACCACAGCAGAAGCGGCCAGCGGCCCAGCAGCAGCAGAGGGAAGAGAAGAACGGAAAGGGCGAGGGAAGGGGCTTGTCCCTCCTGATCCTCCAGCTTCTACTGGATGTGACGGCTGTGGTATGTAATGCCCCACGGGGGAACCCTGGGGTCAGTTATTCTGTCCGCTCCTCCCCGCAGGTGCGGGGTACTCTTTGCCACCCTCCGTGGAATTTAAGCTTAACAGTGGCCTTGGTCTGCACACCAATCCCTGGCAGTAACTCTAAACATGAAGTCTTATCACTGCTAAAACCAGACAGTTTACGAAAACACAGCTAACTTCAGGCAGAGCAGTTAATTAGAAGAGCTTTAGTTAAAAAGTAAAATCATTAAACAGAACCAGCTCCATTTTAACCCAAACCAGGACAAATGTGTGGGGTAAGTTCAGCTCCTGAAGATGGGGAAAATAAGGGTCCACCAGCAGACACATTTAAAAAATTATAACTCTTCCCGTGTGGTGGTGAAATAATATTGTCATTCTGTATATACTTGGAGGCAGAGAGAAGAAGACAAGAGCGACCAAGTTCATCAAGAAATGACTACTTGTTTTTGTTGCTAATTCAGACATCAAAGGGGCTGCAAGAAAGGGAGTCCACTGATTTGTCTGGAGGGAACCCCTCCTGCATTTCTCAAATGGATATATTGGTACAAAATCAGCAAAACACCAAAACACAAAATGTGTCTGAAAACAGTAATGAACAAAACCACTGCGTTGCAAATGCTACCAGACAAGCATCCACAAATATACCGTCTGCATTCAACATTCATTCAATTTAATAAGAGTAGTTGGGAATGAAAAAGGCAAAAAAGGATTTGGTGCTACATCAGCATTCTTTTTTGCTTTGTACTCTGTCATATTTCTCTCTCCATTTCTGTAAATAAACATAAGTAGCCATCTGCCAATTTTGGGTGAGGTGTTTGCATATCCTCTTAACATTGTATCCTGTTTTTAGACTGGAAACCTCCCAAACGAAAGAGTTAACTCACTTTCTATATTAAATATTTACATAAAAATGTTCAGGAAGGTGTGTGTAAATTATAAATAATGTAAGGCAGGACTGGTCTTGGTTAGAGCTAAGAGACCCAAATTGTATCATCATAATACATTATTCACATATAATGCATCTATTCTCCTCCATTAGTGTTACTAGAAAAGGCCCCTGAGTGCTCAACTTGAACTTGGAAGACTGTAATAAATGTGAGATAAACAAATAGCAGTGGGGATGCATCCGTAGTTAAACAAGTGTAAATTAGAGCCTAGCCTAATTCCTCCAACCTACATGTAGGACAAATATGACGCTCTCCAGAAACAAGAGATCAATTACAAACAGGAAAAAAAAAGAAGACAATAGATCCAAATAATTTTGGATTGTTCCTGCCACTCCCCTCTCAAAAAAAAACTTCCATGGAAAACGTTATGCTGAATATTCTCTGGCAAAGTTACACTTAAATATTCTTTGTATTATGACAGAAAATGACAAAAGCAGAAGACACAAATTTAATGTCACACTTGCACCTAATGTCCAGTATGTGTGCACGTGTTATTCACACAAGCAGAGAGACATTCTGAGTCCTTTTCTACTGCTGGCCTATGCTGTACAGCTCATACTAAATAAATGCATTTTAAAATAAGTAACTAAATAATGCTATTGGTCCTCCTTTTTAATATTAACCACAAATACAGGTAAGAAAATGTGAGAGCACCATGAGCAAGCTACAGTGCATAGGTATTTACTCAGGACTGTATCTGCTCATGCCTAGTTTGTAGCCATTTCTCTTTGTACTTCTATTTTGTGCAAGCTTAATAGCCCCATTCCTCCTCCCACCCTTGAGATGTACAGCAATTCAACTCCCTCTCCACTCCTGTGCACTCAGTTATTGCAGTTTCCACCATTTTGAGATCCTCAAAATTATCTGGTTAATTTTAAGAGCCTACAACTTTGTATGGTGTCAGTGAGAGACACATACAACTGAGCTGATGATGAATTGCTGTGCTTCCCCATGCTTCTGCTTACAGCTTCAATATACAGCGCAGGAATCACATCATTACAAATGACCCAGAATTCCTAACCTTGATCTTGACAAACATAAAGCCAAAATGAAGAACAAAACCCCCCTAAGCTACAATGTAAAATGATATGCAAAAAAGTAAGCATGTTTAAAAGTTATCACATGAAAGCATTACCACAGGAAAAACTCCATCAAAAAGCACATATGTAAAAAAGGTCCCATTTTACCAGGCCCCATAAATGACTAAACGCCCTGCAGAACTGGCCAAGAGTGCCAGGTACAAATACAGCCCTCCACACAGAAACCAAAGCCTTTTAAATAGGCTTCCTGATATCAGGCGGTCAAATCCTGACAACTAGAGAACTAGGGCCTGAAATGCAGCAAATACCAATCCGACACTGAATCCCCCTGGTTGGTCTGTGAATGAAACAGCAGTGATGAGAGGAACAGACCCAGACACAAAAGAAAAGGCAAGAACATAAGGTGTTCACATCTGTCTAAAGCAAAGAGGGAAAGTAGACCTGGCGAGTCCTTGACAGAGGGACACATTTCTGCGACAGGCACTCTGCAGACACGATTCCAGTCTCTATGGAAAGACAACTAGAGAGCTTCTTTTCCCCAGGCCCAGAAATACATCAGCAGCTGCTGATTACTGAGAGCTTGAGAAGTGATTTATTTTCTACTTGCTCTCAGCTTTGGAACATGACTGTACTGAACAGCAGTTACCTGACTCCTTGGGCTACTTTTGCCAGGTGTTTCCTAGTGCCTTAAGCCTCTGTTTCTTTTTTTTTTTCACATGGGCTTATATTACTGCAATATCCAGAATTGTTTCAGTAGTTCTTGGAGTAATTTTTTGCTTTTTATGTATTTTCCTGGAAGTTAAATAAATAAGTACCCCCTTCCCCTGAACAATGCAAATATTTCTGCCTGTTTGGAGTTCTGACTCACTTCTCTAGGTAACACTGAGGTAACTCTCACAGGGGAGTGAGTACCTGTTGACAAACGGAGAACTTCTATGGCCCATGACTCGTGTTCTGCTGACTAACCCAGCAGAGACCTATGGCATACAGTGAGGGTGGTAAAGTCACTGAATTCAAATGGCCACTTTCTCACTTCAAGTAATTTCAACAGACATCTTTCCATTTTTAATGTATTTTCCCACAATATCCATCTCCTTCACTGAACTGCCCACAAGAAGACCATTAAGCCAATGCAATGTGCCAAACCAGAGACATCATTCAAAGTGTCCTCTGCTTTCACCTGTAGTTCCTTTTAACAAGTCTTTCACAAATTACGTACGTATTGCTTTTTGTTGGAGTAGGCTAGGAGCCAGGAAGAGGATTCTTATAGACTAAATAGTATTTTCCTCATACTTTGTAAGCTGCTGCTGGTCTAATAGCAGGGAAGTTGCCTGGTGACACACCCATCTGTGGCAAATGGAGACTCAAACATGTAAAGAAACCAGTATGCATAGCACTGGTGAAAAACAAATATGTCAAAAAGCCTGAACAGATACTGTGCTAGAGAAAAAAACCCAAACAAAATCAACAAACGTTGCTTAAAGGCCAGCTTCTTGATTTGGTATAGGCCAAAAAGTTAGAAAAAAAACAGTCTGGCACAAAGAATGTGGTGAGCAAACAATACTACTGCAACATTATCAATTGACTACAAAATAGTATTTTTGGTGTCAGAAACAGAGATCCTGTTTCTCCCAGTATCCCACTACAGAATCTCGGGTGTCTTTTGTACTACTGTTTCCTTAATTCTGAAGAGACAATTTCCTAGGCCTGGAAAGAGTTTTGAAATCTTCAGATCAAAGAATATTCTGTGTGTAAGCACACAGAATATTCTCATTACTAATTATCAGGACACATCAGTGGAATTGCAACGCAATATGTTCAGTCCAGCAGGTCCTAGAACACCATGCTGCAGAACATAGACATAATATTTAGTCTTAAGTGCCTCTCAGAAAGGCTTCATGAACAATATTCATTCAAATGAGAAAGTCAACCACTATGTGCATAGTTTTACTGCTGTTCTGCAAGGTGTTTTTTAAACTAATTCCTGCTAACTGTGGATGTTCAGATGTAAGAACCTTCTCTGAACTGCAACTCAATCACAGGTTGAATGACTTGTTCTGCAAGGAATTTTGCAGACAGGATGAGACTTATTGGCTGTGTCATGGTCTTTTTGCTTCCCTCCTGCAGAGCTCAGAGATCTTTGTTACAATAATAAAATGTATTATTAGTGTAAGTAAAACAGGAGTAAAATAGTTGTCTGGTTAATAGTGTCTTGAACAAGCAACATTTCCAGCACAAGGGAATTTTCACTGTCTGAAGAGTGAGTTGAGGAAACATATTTAGTAAAGAATCTTTAGTGGGAATTTTAAATAGCATTTTTAAGTTGCATTGTAGGCAATTAGGAGGTCTTGTGCTGACAAGCTTCACCGCAATGAACATGCAGCTGACTAATACAAATTTCCCAGGACACCAGAAGAGTATAAAATTCAATAAATTAGGAAAATGCACATGACAAACACACACTCTAAAGTCTTACCCTGAATATGGGAGGCCTCAAGACATTAAAGTATGCACCCATCCAATAGGGAATGCTAGACATACTGCTCTAGACATTTCAGGTACACTAAAGACAAATCAATTTGCTAATGCTTGTTGGGATGCCTCCTCAAACTGCTTCAACCTGTGAGCTTCTGATAAAAAGTTCTGGCTCTGATACAGTTCCTGTACCTGAAATCCGTGAATGCATCTACTGCAGATGCCCAGGGCACCAGAAAACAAGAAGTTACAAGTACACAACAAGAAACAGTAAGAACATATATACGGATCTAGGTGTCTCTAGATGAGACAACGTAAGTGACAATCTGTGCTTATGTACCAAGAAGACAGTATGATAGCTTTGTCTGATTTACATGACTGTTCAGGGAAATGAATCAAGTGCAACTTCAAGGTTGTGGGTACCCACCTTCAAGCAAGTAAGAAAACTAAGTCTTAAGAAGTCCACGTTCTCAACTAGCAAAGTAAACCAAGGATCAAGAAAGATTCACGGTTAAATGCAGCTCTTATTTGCATGCAGACTTTATTGCATACTAGTGTCTACTAGTATGAGTTCTGAGGACAGAAAACAGAAGGCAGATGATGAATGTCTTGCAGGTATGACAGGAGAGGTAAGGGTGGTCCCATGTTTAGGCATGCCTCATCTTCTTTATATCTTTCTCAAAAATCTCCTGGATGCCACATTAAAAAGCTTTATATGTCACACAATATCCTCAGCAAGGAGAGCCAAGAAATGTCTCTAGAATTCCTCAAAGTTTAAAAACATTGATGTTACCTGAAAATAAAATATTAAGGGAAAAAAAGCTAATGAAGCTTCTCAAACAGGTACTGCAGAAGCATATGAAGGACTCAGCCTCAAAAAATTTTCTTGGTCTTAAAAATCATTTTGTTAGACACTTCTAAGCTGTATGTTCCTCAAATGAAGGCAGACATGCATTTCTTGGTAAAACATCCATCACAGTGGGACCCAAATTTCAAGTGGGCAATGTGTAGGTTAATTTAAATATTAGTTAACAACTTTATGATACACTACAATACACCCCGGAGTCACTAGACTAAGTGAACTTCAAATAGCAATTTTTTTTTTCCCCTTAGTAAGGTATTTAGTCTCCTCTATTCATTAACATCTAATTAGCTCCCAAGCCCTTTCCCCAGTGCTTCAGAGTTTCAACAAAACAGCATTATAAAACAAAACAACAAAGAATCCTAACCCCAAACAAAATCCTCTGTGTAATTAATTAATACAGAGACAGATTTATAGAAAAGCAGAAAGCATAGTAACTGCAACAGACAAATCCCCATATAAGCTACTGGAGACTTAGAAGAGCTGCTGCGAGCTGGGAATTGCAACCTTACAGCCCAGAACAGATTACTTTACATGGTGATGATGACGATAGCTGTCACACAGATGTATCTGGCAGTACAAAGATCTGGCAGATCCACTGCCATAGCTTCCTCTAATATTCCAGAGGAATTCCCTGTCATTCATGTGCTGACTGAAAAGCGTGCACAAAATGAACACACGTATGTCTGTGAGCTTGAGTATGACTCTGTGTGTGTGTAGCTACAGAAGCGTTACCAAAACCTCCTTTACTAATACAATTTAAATAATCTGTTAAAAAATTAAGCAGCACTCTCTCTACCAGAATGTTTTGTAAACACCTAACACTGTGTTGCTTTGTTCAGTAGTTATCATGAGAACTTGGTCTCTAAGAATTTTATAAACAAATAACTGGAATTACTTATAAACAACCTGATTTAATAAGACATGAGGATGACTATAAAACCACTCTAGTTCTGTTATCACACTAAAATCTGTTAAATTATTCACTAGAGATAATTACATTAAGTGAACTTACAAAGCTGCATAAAATAAAAAGGAAAGGAAGAACCAAACAGGTCTGAGGACCTCATATTTTAATAGAATTTCTCCAGTAAAAGACTGGGTTAATCTAATTAAAATATTTACTTTTGTTTATATTTTTTAACTTATAACACCCATGATTAGCAAATATGCTTTTTGGCCTCTTTCCACAAACAATTAATTAGAAATAGAACTGTCTGTTTTAAGCCCAAACGCTCACTTTCAATATTTGCACCTCAGTCTCCCACTGGGACAGTGCACAATATTCAGACCAATGTAAGTGGTAAAAGAACTGACTTGTTTTCCTAGCATTTGAAAAGTGCTGCATAAAAAACAGCCTGAAGTGTGAAAAATTATATTATTTTCACAATTACTGCTTTGCAAGCAGAGGAGGGCATTAATTGGTAGTAAAAGAAAAAACATTTTTTCTGAAAACTTCAGGCGGAATAGCATTACTTATAGGTGTATTTATAAGCTTATTTAACGTGATAGTGTCCCTTTAAGTAAACTTGTCAGAGAAGATTTATTTCCCCCCCCCTCCCTCCCCTGTCTAGGAGGAAGGAGTACAAAAGGTCCACTGCCCAGGATACAAACCCTAGAGGCTTAGGCTAACAAAGCGCCTGACAAAGACACAGGGTGACACAATGAATGAAGTGCTCACAAGATCCTCTTGTTATAGACAACAGAAATATAAAAATAAATAGTATTTGCTTCAAAGAAATTAGGAATGTTAGCATCAAAAATACTAAGACTGCAATGTTCGAGCACTGGAAAAGGTAGTGGAGATCAACTACTTAGTTATTTCCAAATACTTTATCTATATTAGAAGGAATATATCTAAACATATATCCAGATGGAATAACTCAATTTTATGCCATGTTCATGGAAATCTATTTCATTATTTTCATACTTTTAAAGTTTTTTTTTTCCCATCATTCTGTTCCATTTAACGAATACACGGATTTTGAATATTAGCTGAATAGTCCTTGCAACTGAACACAAAAGGCAAGGGATGCAGATAGCATTATGGTCCTGCTTCTTCTCCTTGCATTAGGTTGGAAATGATATGCGGTAGGGATTATGCTTTGTTTAAAGCTGAGCCTCTGCCTCTAAAAGAATACATTATACAAATCTTCTAATGTTGTTGAAATTCCCCAAAACTTGATTGTGTCAGACATAATGTGGCAATGAGGTTCTTATCCTTACCTTATGCTGAATAAATATCTAATATCAGAGAGTATAACCTTGGAAAGGCAGACACTAGGGAACACCCTCACGTCAATAATTCATAGTGCTGGTGGTGGGAAGGTGCGTTCAGCTAGCCCCTAACGTTATACGGAATACATTAATGCCCCGGCAGCCGCAGCTCCGCAGAGGCAGTGGGGGAAGGGGAGAGCTCAAGAGGGGAAGAACTTCTCTTCAGGCCCACTAAAAAAAAAAACCCTCGGAATTATTCAAAGTAGCACTCTATCTACAAAAAGCAAAACAAACAAGACCTCCTCTTCAACAAGTCTATAATCATAATTATTTGAGGGAGAGAGCATGTGTAATGTGCACCTTTACACATGCACGTGCTACAGAGATTTGCTTTACATTTTCTAACTGTAAGAAACACGAGGTTAGTTAGCTTCTCTGTTTGAATGCAGCCGGAATTATATTGCCAAGAAAACAGAGTAATGCACTGATGAATGAGGCCCCCAGGATTCCACGTATTAATTCTACTAATGTTAATGCAAAAATAAATACGTTTGGGTTCAATGATGTTTCTATAACAAAAATATAGGTGCCATTCAAATGAGCTCAAAATAAAGAAGATAATTTTCTGATAGTATATACCTGCCTTGAAGATGATTAAAATTTTAATTAAAGAAAAAATAGTAGATTTTGCTACAGTTTGGGGTCTTTTGCTCTTTAACTGTTATAGTTTTAATGATTTAGGAACCACAAGAAAAACTAAAAAACTCTACAGCCATTATCTCAAATAATGAGAGTTTTTAATGCAAAATCAATGTTTGTTATAACGAAAATAGATTCCTCAGCTCCTGCAGGGTTGATATGTACAATTCTTCTTCACTGCTAAATAGAATGTGATTGCTTATTTCCACCAAAATGATAAACATTTTTATTCAGGAGTAAAAATAAAATGTCAGAATGCATTTACTGTTATTAATCACATAAATTTAACCAGGAGCTCCCACCATACAACTGAGGCTGAGAAAATTTGGAATAATTTTCTGTGAAATTCCAGAAGCTTGAGGAAATATAAAATTTCCATCAAGTGACGAGAAAGCTCATTTTGGGAAAAAAATTGTCTGGTTGCATTCCAGCTTCTGTTCAGATGATTGACCAACTTTTCATTTATGTCAAATGAACCAAACTCAAAAAACTAATGAAAAAAAAGCTTAAGCAGGCTTAATGAGGTAAAATAAAACACATCTTCCATAACATATCAAAACTGTTACCATTGCTGAGCAAATTATTATTATGATCATTATTAGTCAGAGTCAATGCATGTATTTATGGTCATTTTTGATCTCTGAACCTTAGGGAAAGGGTTCATATTAATATTTAAGAGCCATATTCCACTAAGAGTCCATATGATCCTCTTCCAACCTAAAGGATTCTATGATCTAAAAGAATGCATAGAAACTCATGGACTTCACTGCTTCATTTAGAAACACTCTGTGTATTTCCCAGTAGTCATAACTGGCTTGTTTTTTCATGCAATGCCTAAAAGGTGTAAAATCAAAACATAAAACCAGAAGAAAACTAGCAGCACAGCTACCAATCCTTTAAAATGCTTTCTTACATTCTTGAGTAATAGGTGAAGAAAAAGTTCTCACTAGCACAGATCTGCACTAGATCTCACTAGAATAGATCTGCATAGGAATATTCAAATACTAATTAGCAAGAAGCCTGTGGCCTGTGAGGGTTTTTATGGGCTCAAGTTGCATTAATTACTTTGGTACTGCCATCTTGAATAATATGCTCCTTTGTCAGTTTCAGTCTCTAAAGGATGGCTTTTACAGAAACGGCAGCACCAAAGCGTATCATTCAGACATCTATGCACAGGAGGAGTTCCTTGCAGTGACACAAACATTTAGGAAAAAAGTAACCCTGTCTTGACTGGGTGCCCAGGCAGGTCCTGGGGACCTTGGAAGCATATACAGCAAATACAGACAAAGCAGGGCTAACTAGAGCAGGCTGCTCTGCACTGTGTCCAGTCCTTTGCTGACTGGGTATCCCAGTAGGAAAGACATTGTCATCAACAGGAACCACACAGGCCAGACCTTTTCATCCCATTCCAGAGCATAGGGAGGATATGAGGTGGCTAACAACCAGAGGAATAAACAGATCGATGCATTCACTCACAGTGTGACAAAGCAAAGAAAGGAATAATCTTCTTTCTGTCCTGATTGTGATTTAGTCCCATCATCGCTGGAAGCTCTGCCTGCAACAGACAGCCAGGGAGCCCTTCCAATAACTAGAAACCCTACATAGCACATCCACTACACAGAAAAGCCCCCCCCTCACTGCAAGCAGAGCCAGTCTTAATGCTGTTAAAATTCAGAGGCAGGACACCTGATGTTAATGTCAAGGGAGGGGCACGTGGTGGTGATTTCCTAATTCTTTCCCACCCAAGGCTGGATAGGCCCCGGGTGAAAACCAGTCAGGAAGATCTTTCCTGCCTGGTTGTGGACATCATCTGCATGCCAACCCTCATTCAGGGCTGGGGGTTTAGACCCCAGCACTTCAGTCCAGTCAGCCTTCGCTATTGGCTGCTTTTATGTCATAGTTTATAATCTGATCATGAGGCACAGCACTGTTTGAAACAGTTACACTCTTCATAAGCTGAAGAAACTTCTAAAGATAACTGGTGTGAAAACACTGCAAATCCTACCTTTCAGTAACAATAAATGTGGGAAAAAAAAAAAAAAAAGCACATTTATTCCAAACTGTTAGCTGAGGCTACATCCACATGTGGAAAAGTGCTTCTGGACTTGTGTACACTTCTGAAGCAATAATACTTATTAACCAGTTCAGCCCTGGTTCCAAGCCAGTCATTTAGCAGTGAAGACTCAAGAACTGAATTATAGAAGAGTTTCCATGGGGACTTTTTTTCCTTATATCTTTTGATAAAGCTGCACCTTTCCTTCTTACTAATGTCCATTTTTCTATAAACATTGGAGAAATGGAACTTTGAGTGGATCACTTATTACTGAAAAACAAATTACAATCCACACAAAGGCATTTGTGGAAAACAATGTAAGTGTTCCATAAGCAAGAAGGTCTTATTGGGAACTATTTTGTTCTTATTCAGTAAAATACAGAAATAAACTTGATGGTTCATTCTTAAGGTTGATTAAAAAAATGTTAGAAAAATATTTTCAAGGAAGAGTGTTACTTATGTATCACTTCGAGTAGATAATGATCTGCTGATCATGATGCAGACAGAAGCAAAGCCTAAGCTCTTTGAGTAAATTACTCACTGTGATGTACTTTTTCATTTTCAAAGTAAGCATGATCAGCTAAATAGAGAACAGACATTTTTTCTTACAATGACAGAATTCAGATAATTAAAAAAATATAATTAACCAAGGAATACATTTCATGTAGGAACTTTCCCTAATTTATACTGTCTTTGTAACAAAGCGTTCAAAGCCTCACATTATGGAATCTGTATGTATTTGCACAAACTGTTCCATTTTTGTGCATGCTTCTATGTGCCTTTCTGAAACAGTTTCCAGAATTGAATAGCATATTACAGCATGCCAGCTTCCTCTGTTGCACCACATCTGCCTTAACGATTACATAAAGAATATTAAATAGATGTCTCTATGCCATATAACAAATTTTTTAACAAGTGACATATACAGAAAAATTAACCCCATTCAAGTGTTGATGAAAGCATGGGATCCTCCAGAAAGTGTCACAGACTTAAGCAGTTTTTTAGAAGACTTACAGCAGCTTTCCTCAACAGTCAGCTGTTCCCTGACTAAATATCTAAAATACCTTAAGAGAAAGTATTTCTTAGAAAGATGAGCAATAGTAAAGTTTCAGGGTGGGGCTACTTTCAGTGAAGGTGTTTTCCTAACATCTTTGTTGTGAAAATCACACACTTCAGTAAGAAATGGGACAAACCAAGAGTTAACCAGGAAACACATTCTCAGTACAATTTCTGGTACATTAATATATTCACTTCAGAGGCAGTATGGAGGCAGCTTTCAACAGAGCTTGGAACAAACATATATTTGAAAACCCAAGCCTTTCTTAAACCTTTGCTACCAGGGAACTGCTTTTCCTCTTGTCTGTCTTTCTCCTTTCTCTTTAGCATTTAGGAGTTTGAAAATCCGTAATGCATCTTTTTCAACATCCAAGTGTATTCACTATCAGCTAAATTGAAGGCACAATCAGCATACATAAACTCTGCCCCTAAGCAGTCTGTACTGGTTTATACAGAGATTAGGATTGCTTTGAATTACACATGCAATCAGGACATTTCATAGAGCAAATTGTGGTCATTTTGACAACTATACAGCAAGCTTAATTTCAGGCCCAAGTATATATGATATTCAGAGATACAATGAGGTAATTTAACATTTAAAAATGGGAGTCTGTAGTAAAAATTAGCAAAAAAATCATGACACTTACAAACTTGTTCTAAAGATGTATTGTTCCTCCTTCTTCAGAAAAAAAAAAAACAACACCATAAGTTTCTATTAAGAATAAATTAACCAGTGAAAAAGAATTCCATTGATGGCCACTTCATACTGGAAATCTATTTTAAACTCACAAAAGAAATGAGGGGAGGTCAGGGAAGGAACGAGGGAGGTAGAGAAGAATGCAAATATGTGCAGGATGCATGCAGAAATACGTAGTTCTAGCATGCAGCCTGCACAAGAGCAGCCCTCACAATGGCAAACTGTCCTTCTCAGAGGATCAGCTATTCTTGTCACAGACAGTCCTCGTGTGTACATATATATGTGCACATATACACACATACATACCTATGATTTAAGAAAAATGTTTTACTTTTTGAGGTACGGAAAACCTAAGCATGGAGGGGACCTCACATACAGGCTTGCTCATGCCCTGTAAAACAGACTGCAAAAGCTGCAGTGATGAACATCATATTGACCAGCTGTCTCTAGATGGTGCTTTTGCTTTTTATCCCAAAACACCCTGCTATGTAATTTAAAAAACAAACAAACAAACAAACAAACTTTGATCTTCATTTGAACCCTGATCTCTTCAGAACAACTTTTTCCTCTCTGTAAACTTTGCAGGAGTACTTACACTACTTTCTTTATATGCCTTCACTGCTCTCTTTAAATGCTTTACCAACTTCTTCAGAATAAAAACATCTCCCCTTTAGACAGGGACTCCATAAAGCACTTGAAGTAAGTGTATGTCTGTGTGTACACGTGTACTGAATCAGGTATTCTGAAGGCAAATGAATAAAAGCTGAATTTACACAAACTGAATCCCTTAGCCAATACCACAAAAATTCCACCTTGCACAGGCTTGGAAGAGTTTGTTTTGTTTTTTTTTTTTTTCCCTCATTTTCCCCTTCCAGCTGAGTGAAGATCTGTTACAGTTCAAATCTACACTAAACAAAGAATATCCTTAGGCTGATGTGCAAGAACTGGACTCAGTGGTCATAGAATCCTTTAGGTTGGAAGGGACCTTTAAGATCATCAAGTCCAACCATTGAGCCATTAGGGCTCTAAAGTCCTCTGCTAAAACAGAGCAGAATCTGTGAGGGTTGGAAGGGACCACAAGGATCACCCAGTTCCAACCCCTCTGCCATGAGCACAGCAGTTCATCCTATTCCTAACTTTTATGAACCTGCATAGCCCTATTCAGCTCCCAGATTATATGTACCACAGAAAATGGTTTTGGTCAAAAGATACTTTGGGCTGAAGTGAATTTACAGACTATCAGCTGGTGTACTCTGTACGTATGACGTTTGCCTTCAAAAAACTAGAAGTTCTCTGACTATTTGATTAGTACCATAAATCCTGCATCAGTAAGAGGTCAAACAACACAAGAAGAATATGTAAGATAGGAAATATTGATTACTAGGACTTACCATGGCCTTTAGCAAAGATAATGCTGCTCTCAACTACACAACTCTCATATTAGAAGCATCAGTGATTTTTCATTAACTTCTGCCACAGCCTGTCACTCAGTACACTATCTCCTTTCAAATAAAGACTTGTGTTAAATGGCATAAAAGCTGAATTTGTTTTAGAAAACTTTTTATTTGGACTTATGGAAGCCTTTTCACATTCTGATTGATAGCAACATCATTATCTTACTCTTATTTACCATTCATCATTTTATACTCCTGCCAAAAAGGGTTAAAAGCCCTCCCTTTCCAAGCATTTAGTACCTGACCTTTACATGGCTAATTTTATTACCCTGACAGAACTTTTATATTTCTGTGTTCCTTAATATGCACCATGACACTAGCTGGAATCTTCTAATTTCTTCAAACTGTGTTTTCCCAATTATTTATTTACTGAAGAGCTGTGTAGATAAGCTCTCCATTCTCACCTAGATCAGTGATAAGAGAGAAAATGGCTTTTTTAGAGTGTCTCTGCTTTTTAAAGCAGATTAAAATAATAAGACTGATGAAGGAAAAAGGAAAATTGAGCTTTTTGAGGGCAATAACTTATAAAGTGTCAGATTCAGAATAATTTAATTCAATGACATTTAATGCTATGGAAAACAATAGCAGCAGCCCAGCCGCCCATCTGATTCATGTCTAGTTCATGTTTAACAAAACAAGGCTAAGGGTCATGTAGTCATGAGTCCCATAAATAACCTGTTAATGGGATTTCCAAACAAGCTGTCCTCAAAATGGTTTTTCGTCTCACAGAAAGAATATTAAAATGCAAATGGATTCGGGCTGTGTCCTCATAAACAACCATGTTCATTTAACCTCTGACCTCAACGTTTAACTGCCCATTCCAGCAATTTGTATGGTATTAGCCACAGCATGCCACTCCAAAGTGCTAACTTTGAGAAGAGAGGACTACATGAACGGGTTACTATCTATTATATTCAGTTAATCATGTCAAAATGTCTTTATAGGCATAAAACAATTCTTTTAAAACTTCCTTTTAGTCATTTGGCATTTTTGCTATGGGAATTAAAAAAAAAAAAAAAAAAAAAAAAAAAAAAAAAAGATGAACAAGTGCTAGAAAGATATTTTGAAAGACTATTGAGCTCAAATGAAGGGCAGCCAGAGCATTTCAGCAGAGGCTGCCATACAGTGTCACCTGTCTTCACCCTCCCTCCCAGCTGCTCTGAAGCTCTGCCTTATATCGACCTTCCAGTACCTGAAAGGGGCCTACAAGAAAGCAGGAAAGGGACTATTCACAAGGGCTTGTGGTGACGGGATGAGAGGTAAGGGCTTTAAGCTAGAAAAGGGGAGATTTAGGTTCAATGTTAGGAAAAAGTTCTTCAATATGAGGGTGAGAGATCCCTGGAATAGGTTGCCCAGACAGGTGGTGGAGGCCCCATCCCTGTGGACACTCAGGATCAGGCTGGATGAAGCTTTAAGTATCTTGATCTAGTTGGAGATGTCCCTGCTTATTGCAGGGGGGTTGGACTAGATGACCTTTGGAGGTCCCTTCCAGCCCAGACTATGATTCTATGATTCTATGATTCTTTGCTTGCCTGCTCTCCTCGGCTAGCAGCCAGGACCACTTGTGTGAAGCACAGCTCACAGTTTTATAGTGCTGAGTCCAGAATTTCTTGTCCCTTTTCTGTATCAGGATATTGCAGGCACTCCCCGCAGCATTTTCAGTCACATCTTTAAAAGAATGTGGCTCTTTTTTTTTACAATAGTAAAAAAAGTTCACGTGCCTGACATAATATATAAATCAGTCTTTGTCCAAATTCAATCACATCTTTCCTCTGCTACTCCTCATCACAGGTCTCAAGGAGAGAAGCCTATAGGAGCGCGTCTGACCATGGACCATAACAAAGTAAAGTGAGAAAACATTCTACATCTGTGCTTTTGCTTTTTGCTCCCAGATTCTTCCAATACACAATTTGCATGCCAAGATCTGAAGGTGACACAGACTAAGATGGCAGTAACTGGTACTATAACCGGTACTAGCAACTGGTTTATCAAATGCAAGAATGGCCAGGTGAACTGCACCGAGTCACGTGTTTAAAAAGAATTTTCTCCTGCATATTACTGACATTTTTTAAGCTGTACCTCATGGACTCAATTCTGATGTACTTTTTCTATGCTAAAAGTCTAAATGTATTTTTAAATCCAGCACCATACGATTTCACGTATCTTAAAGGCAAAATCCAACTGCAGAACAGGCAGTAAATGGGAAAGCCATGCCAACAGTATCATGCCTAAGAACAACATTACAATGCTTCTATCCTAAAAGCGGTGGAAGGTAGATGTGCCCTACCTATTTCACAGATATGCATTTGGAAAAAAAACTGTTTTCAGAAAAAGCTATCTTTGGCCATGAGAGTTTTTACAGATGCTTTTTACTGCTCAGTGACTCTATCGACACAACATGTATTAAAGATTTATGTTCAGTAAGTTGGCTTATAGAAGACCATTCCTTAGAAGTTAAATCTAAACCCAGAAAAGTTAGAGCTAGAAACTTTTTTCTTTTTCTGTAACAGCCTGAAAGCAGAGTCATTAATGCTGTGATCGGTCTAATCCAGAGCATTTGTTGCTGCTAATTATTACGGACAAGCCTCTTTATTGAACCACATCCTCTTATCGACATTAGGATGCATGAGCTGAGGCTGTTGTTTTAAACGCACTCATTAACCACACAAATCAGCCCTGTTGACAGAGCGCTTTTGAATTAAGCTTCAGACTGTAGTCATTGGACAAGGAGCAATTTATAATGCCATTAGCAACACTTGCGAAGGTTACAGGCATCAAAAATTGTTCAGCTGTAATTATTCTTAATGGATATAAGGAATAAACTGACGCAGGACAGCTTTTTCATTAGCTTTCAATCAGGGCTGATGGCTTTGAGAAATGTACAGTAAGTGCGTTTTGGGGAGAAATAATGATGTGGTGCACCTTTCATTGGAAAATGCTCTCAGTTCAGAACTTAACTTTTAATAACCTTAATTTGATATAATTAAAAAAAAAATTATTTGCTTTGAAGATCTTGCAATGAATTGTTTCAGCTGCTGTTTAACCCTTTTTCTCGTATTTGTCCCAAACATGCTGAAAAATAAAAATCTTCAGATACTCTGCATTCTCATGAAAAGCATTTGACTTTTGATTTCCTACACCACTAGTAACTAGTACAGATTTTTAAAGTGAACTCAGAGCACTTGGAAAAAGAAGGGAATTCTACAAGCTACCCCTGAAAAAGTACCAGCACATACACAACATATGCCATAAAATTCAGTCACAGATTCACAGACAGGTGATCTAGCAGTTTTGTTCACCTACCAAGCAATAAATCCTGAAACCTCGTGCTCAGCTCCTCTTCCACAGATATAAGAGCAGACAAATATATATGCACATCTGTTCTAATCTTCATCCACTATCACCTGCTCTTCAGCCTTGTCAGTCAGGCTTCTGGGCTACGTGGATTTTGGGCCTGATGCAGTATCTGCTGATGTGTTCTCTGTCCAGTGTCCTCTTGCTATATTCTGTAAACTTGTATGTGAGGTTATGTCATTCATAGAATTCAGAATCACTGCAGGTATGTAACAGTGACATTTCTCTCTGAGAAGAAAACCATCAAGAAGGACTGATTATTTCAATCCTTTTTCTGGTACAGCAAGGTACAAGCTTTTGGTTCAAATATTTATTTATCAGAATTTCTTCTGTTCTTTAGTACTAAACATGTTTTTAGCTCATACGTTTCTGTATTTTTACAGTATAAGTAATCTCTTCACTATTCTTTCCATATGCAAAGGCAGTCCAAACAAAAGAGATAATGAAGACAGTAAGTCTAAAAGAAAGCAAGAATGTGGTTTACTGTCCTTAGTCATTCTGTGCTTGTCAGATTATAGGTCAGGATACAAATACAGCAGCAGCTTTGCTACTTAAGCAGTCAAACTGTAAGAGTAGCACCGCTTTGCAGGTGTGTAATTCAAACAGAACAACAGAAAAAAGATGCTTTTAAAATATGCTGTGCAGAGACTTATTGAGAGTCCAGAAATCCTAGCACAAAGCTAATGAGAGGAAACAACTTGTATGCTTTAGTTTCAGTCAGGAGGTGCAAAGACAGGCCTTGAAATCAAATTTGAAATTGGTGAATGCCAATGTAAGTACCAAACAAAGCAGGGATGTCAGATCTGCTTTGCACCAAAGTAAGACATCAGTAGTGACTTCACGTACAGGTGGATTTCAGCAGTAGTTGTACCAAATTTTATCATGTAATTTGTGATATTTTATGCTGAGTTAGTTGTAGATACTGGGGCCACATTATTACACAAAGCAGTATTCCTTAAAAGATAAAGTTTCTAACATGCACACATGAAAACAGTGACAAACAATGGGGGTAAATATCAGACGTTCAGAAATAACAAAGAAAAAAAAATATGTAAATTCATAGTATTTTTAAAAATACAGCTATTCCCAAGAAATCTTATAATTTTGTTATCTAGTGCATAACATTTAAGCCAATTTTGGAAAAAAAAAAAAATTAGATTACCTTTGCAAAGCTGTGCACCTGTAATGATGGCTACCAAAACAGACAAAAATACGAAAACTCTGTCTGTCTGTATCAGTTGTAAACTATTACCTTACCAAAGGTTAACAATACAGGAAAACTATCCAGGGGAAGAACTGCCTTCTACTTCAGTGCCTCTTACCATCGTCTTACTTGTATCATCATAATTTTGAGTCTCTTGCTCACTTGTATTAGGCAACAACCAGGATCATAACAATATTGTACAAAATAATTTCCTCTGACCAGAAGAAATACATAGAGATAAGACATCAAATCTCAAACGACAAGCAAAATTCTTGCATGGCAGACTCTCTAGGACTGATCAGATGCTATTTAATGTGAGTTCCCACTAAAGCTCCTCATATTTACTGTTTACTGTCCCCTGGCAACGTGATTAACTCTGACACAAATGTGAACTGGAGAGCAGAAGAGGTGACACTAATGTTCAGGGATCTTAGGAGTGAGGAAGAGGAAAAATGCAGAACGTAGATCCATGTTGCAGAAAAATAAATTGCTCAGAATCTAATAAAATATATTTCACTAGGTTTACAGAGGTCATGTGTATGATGACATCAACTCCCCCATTTTGGGTTCAGCGTACTGTGAGGGAATAAGTCCTTTCCTGCTCTGATCCTCCTCTTTCTCAGGCTGGGCCACCCCTTCTGGTACTATCCCACACTTACTTTACTGACTCCCAAATCCCCATTTTCTTTTCCCTATGCTGCAAGATCTAAACAAGGTTTATGCTTAATCCATGAACCTCTTTTCCGATGCCACACACATAATCTCACTGATCACTTACCAAAATATTCTTTCTGTAAAGACAGAAGAATTTCTGAGAGCAAAACTAAGATAAGATTCAAGCCTTTCTGCATATATCATTAAAGACCAGCAATGATCTGACTTCCATTATCTAGTTTTAGAACAATCCATCTCACTTTTTAATGACTGACCTTGAAGTTATTCCTTGAGGGCACTATGGAAGTTTGCTTCTGTCGCCTTAGTTCAGATATCAGACTCCATGCGGAACAGTTCCAATCACAGTCAGAAATACTATAATTCGGGCACTTAGCAACAAAGTTTTGGCAACCATTCCCCTCTTAAAAAAACAAAAAACCAAAAAAACCACACCAAAACCCAAAGTAAAATGGCATGCTTAATGGCATTAAATCAAGGTAGAGGTGAGCTAAAAATCTCCAATTTTTAAAATATGTACACATGTATACCAACATATATATGCTACTAAAAGGTAGTCTTGATAAATGAAGCTTTACCTCTGTCGTCTTCACTTTGCTTCTAGACTGCAGACAGATTACATTTTGGAATGAACCAGAATATGCATAGACTCAAAAACAAACCAAAAAATAAACTACTTGCCCCACAAAACTGCAGCAAAGAGCATGACAACTGTGGTCAAACATCACACTTCTATTCCATTTATATATCATCTATACTTTTTCTAACTATGTTCAGTAAGAAAATCAGAAAGCTGAGGACTGCACCCTAATATCAAAGATTCTTTTTACCTCTCACATATTACCATCACCTCCCAAAGAAACCAAACCCACAGCACTAAGAGGGTATAAAATGTTCTCTCAATCAGCTGTACTTTACTGAATCTTGACAGATAAATAAAAAACACAGTGAGGAAATCATGGTATGATCTCTGGTAACTTTCACATATCGAGTAACAAAAGATTTGACTACAAATGCTGCAAAAGTAACTGTAAGCCAGCAGCTCCCCTAATATTAGCAAGGGCACTGAAGACAAGCCCAGATGGCTAGACTACTGCATACTTAAAGTCTGCAGGAGAGGAAAGAAATACCATCCCCTTGAACCAGTGGTCCTGGGTTGCAGTCTTAAACACATTATTAGGCCTTGAGCCTTCTGAAGACAACCACAAGCCACTGAATCTTCTCCAGTCTGTAGCCTTTCTTGCCAGTTATAAGAACTGAGGAATGTGGTTTTTTTTCTAGAAACTCAGTGACAATTCAGCAAGATATATAAGGAGTATGGAATAAAATCTACAGAATCAAGGAATACATCAGGTTAAATAGGCCCCTGCAAAGAGCTGCATATCAACAAAAAATTTTTTTTTTAAAATTACTTTTCAAAGACCAATTCACAACTTCTAAAATATATTTTTATACCGATTTAAATGGTCAAGTCTCAAGGATGCATCCTTTTCCCACCATACATTCATGTTAGCTAGCCTGTTCTCTTATACCTTTCCTCTTCTCCATCCCCACCATCCTATTCAGCTGCTTGAAAAAAAACGGCTAACTTTCTTCTGCACGCTAATTAAAAGACAAGTATTGAACATGTAGCAACAGGATTCCTATGAATCATTGTCCCGGTTGAATTAATCTGGTAAAGTTGAAGATGGCCCCCAGTGGAAGAGCCAAATGGTGAGATTTTAATTTAGGGAGTTCTTTTCAGGTTTATGCTATAAGTTTTAAAATATTTCTTGCTTTAATGAAATAAATTCTGAAGTCCAGGTATGATAAGAACATCATGACTGATTCTAATGCTATCCTCAGCTTCAAACAAAGGATGGGATAAAGTTCCTATTCCAGTCTATTAGAAGAATTTAATGGCCATTAAAAGGCAAGCAAAGATTTGTAGCACTCAGTTGTTCAGTGTAGTTGTTCCAGTCTTTACAGTGGAGAAGCAGCACTTTTCTTTTAACTAAAATATTGTGGGGAATTCACTGCTTCAGCAATTACCTCTGAAACTCATTGTTTTCTCAAAGCCATTAACATGTCAGATCATGGCAGTGCTTGACATCCAAACACGCCTTGGAGGGCTGCAATTTAATTTAAGGATCACCTCCTCTGAACAGGCCAACCTGCAAATTTCACGAAATCAGAGAGAAATTCTCAGGGCACACTTTGATCATGCTGCTTCCTAAATTAAAAACAAAACTGTAGGTGTTAAACATCTTTAACAAGACATTAAACCTCAGCCATAATCCAGGAAGGGTCCCTTAACGAGTAATGACATATGTTGTGAAGGCAGTTATCTCCTAATGTTCAACACTGAAACAGTACGATGGAATGGCAGAGTGTTCAGAAGGGATGTATCATCACTAATGAGAGGATAATTTGAAGCTGCTCTCCTGAGAACCCCAGAGGAGACTTTCCATTGTTGCAGGATGGCAAAGGATGCAATACTCCATCTTATCACATGCTTTGGAGAGGAATGGTAAGCGACAATGTGACAGAACAAAAGCTGACATAAAGACAGAAAATGGGCTAGGTCATTTGGAGAGTCCCTAGAAGGGTGACCTTCCTTTGTTCCCCAAGGTAAGTCTTAGTGCAAATTAGTCATATCTAATGACCACTAATGGCATACTAGATACAGCAGAGCACAGCCCTAAAAGGGAGTGTGGTATTGGTATAGGCCTGCTGTGGAACACAAAATATTGTAAAAGAAGATGAGATAGGGAAGGAGTTTGAAAAGTAACAAGTGAGGGCCATTCTCAAAAGCAGGAAAGGAATAAAATTTTTATTAAAAAAAAGAGAAAACTCTTCCAAATTAGGTTTTGAAGTTCTTCCCGTCATTTCTTAGCCTCATCTTCTTCCAACACGTTATATGTAGTCATTGGGTTCAGAAGACTGTAATCTCTGCAGGGGAACACAGGTGAAAGCGGGGTCTTGCAGACAACAAGCAGACCTTGAGGATAGTGGGAGAAGAAAAGAGCTTCCAGCAATATACAGCCTTGGGTTTGTTGGCAAGGTCTTTTGTGGGGTTGGGAAGAGCAGGGAGTTTACAGAGATTCAGCTGTTAAGTTTATGTTCCCATTCTGATCTAGACATGCACCTAGCCAGAGGGAAGCATCTTAAGGTGCAACTTAGTCACAGGACAGCCTCTCCTGGCTCACAGATGAAATGCTGCAAATTCAGGCAGGTTATTGATTCCATGCTTCTTTTCCCTTCTGTAAACTGTGACTGAACAGCAGCAATGACTTATCCAGGTGATACAAACATTCAAGGCTAATGACTATTCTATAGCTTATGTTTTTATTTATCTGTGCGCTCCACCAGGAGATGAAGGTGTCTATTTATTCTTCACTTTCTTATGTAGTGGGAAATTCCACTTCCAAGGTTTGAGCACAAAACTTGTTTTCAAATACTGAGAATCTGCTCAGATTTTGTGGTTGTTTTTTTGTTGTTGTTGTTGTTGTTTGGTGTTGTGTGTGTGAACAACAAAATATTAAGTCAAGGAAAAAACTTCATGAAGCAAAGAAAATAAGCTCACTAGAAATGCTCTAGCACCACTTGGTTGAGACCTAAAACTGCAAATGAACCACAGAACCATTATAGAGCATAATAATTCTAAACACAGAACCAAATTATGAAGATTTTGGTTAAGGTCGTGCTATACTCTCAGTTCCACTGCTGTGCACTGTTCCACAGGACCTTGCTGGTGGCTGTAATACAAAGCACAGCACTGTAAGAGAATGGAAAATGGAAACTATAGCTATCATACAGAATTTCCTAACCTGTACTCATGTAAGATAAAACCTCCCTTAAATTATCTTCCAGTTCTTCCCACCAAGTTTGAACACCAATTTAAACATCCAGTCATAGGATTCAGTTTAGAGTAACAGCTTTCCTCATTTACATATGCAGGTGATTTGATAGATGAAGGACTCTGTATCAGGAACTGGGCCATAGTTTAAACAACTAAAGGCCATTATAAAGAAAACTCCAAACATTTCAAAACTCTGGAAGCATAAACAGAGTGCTTTATAGAGAATAGAGGTGGAGAGTGTGCAAAGATGGTGAGAATGCAGAATAAGAAGGCTTGGGTTTTGTGGAGTTTCATTTGTTCATTTGTTTTTTTAAAGAAAAATAATACAAAATATTCTGAATTCTTCATTTCAGTTTAAAGAATTGTCTTGGGAATAGGAAGAGGGAGTATATAACCTCTCACATGCTCATCTGGAGCCCTGCTCCATTTCATTACCTTCAGCAGAAAGAAATTTAGATATTCAGGTTGTGACAAAGTCATGCTGCTCTGAAAAGAAGACAAACAGTCCCAGTAACAAAGGGCAAAATGCCTAACCACACCTCTTGACTTGTCAGTTTGATACAACTTTAACACCGCAAGCACAATGGTTGAGCAAAAGGGAGGGAGGTTTATTTCAGAGATTTATCTTGCAGAGAAAATGAGCAGTTTGCAAAGAAAATCATTATGAAGTAAAAAAATTCTAAGAATTTAATAAGAAATGTAAATATTTACTGTGTTTACTGAACATAAGTGATAGGCTTGGTTCTTGTTCACATATGACTTACCAATTGTATATGACAGGATTTGCCATGTGCAATTTAGAGAAAGACAGACTCACTCTTTGTAAGCAGAATTAAGAGGGGAAAAGACAACAGACATGGATAATTTTGCACACCATTTCTTTATGTGAAAAGCTGTTAGTAAAGTCCACAAAAACAAGTAATTCCCACACATTCTATTACCAGAGCTTTTACAGAATTCTAATGAGTTTATCTCCTGACTGAAGGGACTAGAGTTCAGTAAAGCAGGACACTGCTGGCATCTTTTTAGTCACTAATTCATTGCTCTGCAAGACAGTTTTGCATACAGTGAGAGAGACATGTCAAAACGGGCTTTCTGCTCTTACTGTTTGATTTAAGGCAGAGGAGCCAACTGTGCTGCTCTGACAGTAAAGGAACACATAGCTGGGAAGGGATAGCGGGGACAAATGAAGACAGTAGATACTCAAATCAAAGACTGTTAATGATTTTATTGGTACTCATGCAAAACTGTCTTTTTTTTTTGGTTGGTTGGTTGTTTTTAAGGCTTGTCTTCAGAGATTTAAAAGAACAGCTCCTGGAGACCACCTGTAAATCCTTCTTGCATTAGCAAAAAAGCCCCAATTTGGTAACAGAGCAATAGTTAATAAACATTTATATGAAATGTGTAACTTGGCCCTCGTCCCTTGATCCTTCCCCTCATGTAAAGACATATACAAATTAAGTGAATAGCAATCAATTTGACATGTTGCCATTTACTGAAGTAGGCATTACTGGTTTCTATCTGGTTGTTCCTGTGTCTGTATCAAGGGAACTTCTTCCAGAAACAATAATGACTTGACACTCCATTGCAAAAGTTATGGCAGGCATCAGAGGAGGGGTGAACCTGTATTCCATTTACTAAATCACATTAGTTACTTCTGCAGCACCCCTGAGCTTTACAGAGAAGGTTTTTTAGATGAAGACTCAGCTAGCATAATAGCCTGTCCCCGGCAGTGGTCAATAGTTTGCACCTACAGAAGAGTCTAAGAACATGCATGCTATAAAATTATTCTTTTCCCAAACTCCTTCTCACTTTCTAATATTTAGGGTTTCTTGACTCCAAGGTCACACAGAATCATAGAATCATTGAGGTTGGAAAAGACCTCTAAGATCATCAAGTTCAACCATAACTCAACACTAACATGACCATTAAACAATGTCCCTAAGTGCCACATCTACAAGTTTTTTGAACACCTCCAGGTGTTCATCACCAGGGATGGTGACTCCACAACCTCCCTGGGCAGCCTGTTCCAGTGCCTCCCTACTCTTTCAGTAAAGAAATTGTTCGTAATATCTAATCAAAACCTCCCCTGGTGCAACTTGAGTCCATTTGCTCTTATCCTATTGCTAGTAACCTGGGATTTACAGATGTGAGAAGTTCTACAGTCCTCTCTTTCTATTAATTTTGTAAATGGTAAACAACAGATTAATCCATAATCCCTCTAAATTGTTCACTGAAAGGAACAGTGCAAAATCAGTCTTTTCTAGCCTCTCTCTGCCACTCTATGACATTTCCTTTGATGTCTTTTCCTAGCTCACTCTTCTGTTTCTCACGCAGGAACATGTAATGCCCCAATCCATCGTTTGTGTCATTTGCTGGATCATTTCCAGTTTTATTATGTCCTTTTTGATCCAGGGCTCTAGAACTGCCTAATATTTACTGTGCAGGAGGCCACAGACTTTCATGGCAACCCTTTTCCACTTTGCTGTTTCTTTCGCAACAGTTTCAAGCATTCGGATTCCTTTTTTTGTCTATTGTCGAGTGACAGTTTGCCATTTTCACCTATGACAGCTTCAACATCTCACTCCTCAGCAACAGCAAGCAGCTCAGAGACATAAATTTTTTATGTGGAGTTAGGGTTGTTCTTTTTCTGAAATGCATCACTTTACATTTATTCACACTGAATTGCATTTCCTGTTTTAATGCCTACTCAGTCTCATAAGGCTTGTTTGCATTTCTGCACGTTATTTCACTTCTTTCTACCCGTATAGCTCAGAAAATCAAAAGAATGTTTTTCCGGAGTGGTTCAGAGGAATCTGGTAGTTAAAGGCAGAACCTTCGTCATCCTTTCAGTCAGCTTTCCTGACTGTGCTAGTCTCCCTTAACCTCCTATTCTCCTGGAAAAAAATAAAAACCAAACAACCAAACAAACCACAGACAACAAAAACGCTCAAAAGGCCTAATCTAAGATTAGTGCAGAGATGAATGTCTAAACCGTCAGCACCCTTCACGTAACAGTAATTTCAGTAAGCTTTTTGCTAGAATGCCAGTCTGTGCTTTTTCCTTGAAGAAAGGCAACAGCTTCGTGGTTCTCTGTCATGAAATGCTATCTCAGAAAACTCTGATGTAGGACTTAAGGACTTCCTGCCAAACTCACTAGGATTTCTCACACACAGATTCCAAAACACCAGATAACAGTAAAGAATCACTACACTTCCATATCTGAATGATGGTGTTCTTGTACTATAAAAGTAAATGGAATCATATGAAAAGCCAGTGGCAACATTTGGAAGAGAATCCAGACCAGAAATTCCCAGCTCCACATCCTGCCTTCTCTAAAACTGCCAAGAAGGGCAAATCTGTGACTCTCTGTGCCCAAGCCGAGTGCATTACCTCTACCATCCATCTCAAAACACACCAGACACCTCAGAATGATACTGCAGACCACAGGGACTGTAGATTAACTTCAAGGATTCACTGATGAAGAAATTATCAAGAAAGCAAATATGAAGAACTTTCATTTCTATTATGTGTGGAATTATAGAAAACATGTCAGATTCTTCTCATTTAAACAGGTCAGGAAGGCTCATTCATTAATGAAGACTAAGAGGCTCATTTTTTGCTTCAGTCTTCTAAACTGCTGCGTGCAAAAAGGGATGGTTGTTGTTTGGTTGTTTTTTTTTCAAATATCTTTTGACAGAGTTCTCTAAAATTAAACTGTAAGCAAATCTGTGAGATGATCTCCAGTTAAACATTTCAAGCAAGACACTATTTTGATACAAACTTGTGAAAACAACTATCAGGATGAACCAGGCGTTCCAAAATTGCAGGTAAGTGTGGAAGTGAATAAGACTCCACCTCTGTGATTTGTTTAGTTTTTTTCTGGAGGGGGTGGGATTTGTTCTTTTTGTCTCTCTGTTTAAGGGTTTGTTGATTTTGTTTATTTTTGTTTGCTTGTTTCTGGTTGCCCAATTCCCCAATTTCCTAGATGATTGCCCTACTTGAAGCAGGGGAAAGCAACCTCTTTTTTCACTGCATGGTGTGCAGCATTCAGCCTTCTCCCAAGTGGAGAAACAGCAGGGGGGCTTAAACACTCACAGGGGCAGAAAAAAGGACAAGAAAACTGTCTTTGTTCAAGCAGACAGTACGAGGTCACGTTACTATGGCAGCATGAACCATTTCCCCTCATTCTAGTTAGTAGTTCAACTTTGCCCATAGTTTATTCCTGGGAAGCTTAATCCAGAGTTCAGGTTTGTGTATGTGGGGTTAGAGGTCAACAGCAGTATGACAATGGCCTAGTCAAAAGAAAAGCAAGCTATGATATAGCAGATTCAAAGAGTTGGCTCACCGTCACTGGAGGCTGGCTTGGCCAGGGAGGTTAGAATTCATCCCCTCACTATAGCCTAAAGTTTCTGATTCAGCTATTTTTTGCTCAGCATATAGAAAGCCTGAATGGTGAGCAGCAAAGATTACACTGGAGCAAACCAGAAAAGATGAAGAGACAGTTCTGACAGAAAAACTGTGGATGATGTGCTCAGAGCTGTGTTGTATTTACTACCTAAGCTACTGTTACGTTAAACAGTCATCTTAGATTAATGCAGCTATTTTTCCTGTGTCTTTTCTCACAATTGTGAATAACATACTAATGGGACAAAACTTCTCCACACAGAGGCTGTAAGAAGGGAAGCAGGGGTTTCTGAATATATGTCAATGTGTATGCAAGTACATGTGTGTACATAAATTTCCAGCAAAAAGGGAGGAGTGTAGATTCTAAAACATTTTTTAAAGAGCAAGAGACAAAACCTGTATATGAGTTAAACCACTCATTTCATAAACTTTAACAGAAAATAAAGAATTATGTTCGGCTTTATTTTCCTAAGTATGCTCAGGTACTCAGTTTCCATTTAGTTTAACATATTCCTTTCCCATACAGTTACTATTTTCCTTTAAGAACTGTAAGCCGTCACATATCCCAAAAAGAAAAGATTCAGAAAAATTAGTCCATAAGTAATGTTTCCTTAGGCAAATAACCAAGAAAAGCTGAGATCAACAGACACACCCCACAGGCAGATGTGTGATATTTGTGCCTGTTACCATGGCCCTATGTCACCTGCTAGATTGAGATTGCTTTTTTAAAACATGTTTTCATAAAATTCAGTATTTTGGGGTTTCTTAATGGATTATTTTCATTTAATGTAAAAGCCACTTAAAACCAAGGTGCGTTGCTCCTCTTTAATTGAAAAAAATGATCTTAGTAAAAGCTACAGAATTTTTGTGCGGAATTTTGTGAGGATCTCATATGGAAAACAAAAATGGACAATTGTTTTCTAGGTAATCACAGGCGTTAGACCAAATGAAATTATTTACTTTTCTCTTACAGAGGGCTACAAATATTTTTCATCAGCAATAAAAGGTCTCAAATCTCTTTTGAATCTAGCAGTATATGACTGAACACTTCAAATGATGAAGAAAATCCTACTAATGCTCCAAATATGGGAGACCACCATAATTGCATATCCTTAACTAACGGCCTATGGGCAGTACTCTGTTTCTGGACGAGGGGGAATTGCTACTACATTCCACCAAGAAACATTTCCAGTTAAGAAAGAATGTAATGTAAGACAAAATAAATACAGTAAAAAGCTGCTGTTGAAAAGCACCAAACTTGTTAGGCTAAGGCACTGTAGAATTGTCCACTTCTGGTGAAACATTGATTTAAAAGACCACCTCAGCCTTACTGGAGCTCAGATTTTTAAGTGGTGTTCAAATTTTTCAGCAGCTCGCATTACAAGGGCCTTCTTCTACTCCTCCCACAATATTCTTCCTTTAGTATGTGACAATAAGGCTCACAAACATGAAGGTATTCATTGCGTAGCCTGAATTAAGTTATTTAGCCTCTACTGAAATCCCATCAAGAAAAACCAGTCCAGACTGGGCTCTGTACCACAGCAACTAAACCTGAGTTAGACAGCCTAAAGTTATATCAGGTTCATCTACATTGTGCTGTAATCATTTCTGTGACTGCAGGGTAGGCATCTGTAGCCTCTGGAGATTCACTGTCAAGGCCTCAGGAAAAACCTGTCCAATACTCTTCTATAAGAGAGGAATACAGATTGCAATGAGAGATGTTCCCAGAGAGAAAGGTGCAAGAGATTAAACTGACATAGAATCATAGAATTGTCAGAGTTGGAAGGGACCTGAGAGATCATCTAGTTACAACCACCCTGGCATAGGCAGGGACATCTCCCACTAGATCAGGTTGCTCAGAGCTCCATCCAGCCTGGTCTTAAAAATTTCCAAGGATGGGGCTTCCTTCACCTCCCCAGACAACCTGTTCCAGTGTCTCACCATGCTCATGGTGAAGAACTTCTTCCTAATGTTTAATCTCTATCTACCTGCTTCCAGTTTTGCTCCATTCCCCCTAGTCGTTCCTGGAAATACCCAACACCCCCCAACACCCCCCTTATTTCCTGATTTGTAACTCGAAAATTGATTTGTCTTCTCCTGTTAGAAAGGGAGTTGGCAGCTAGAGAGATTTAC
>NW_008616790.1:37825-63374 GCF_000691845.1 Merops nubicus | reverse complement strand
TCTTTCCCTGCACAAGGTAGGATACTATGGGAGTAAAGGATCCTGTAGCCTATCCCACACAAAGCACCACAATTATAAAAGGAAATGAAAATGCATCCCTGTTTCAAGCTCATTTCTCATTTACAGCTAAGCTGCATGGTTTGATGGTGTAAGATAGTTCCCTGTCATAATCATCATTGCACCTCACAGTCTACTGTGAGAAGGGAAGCCCGGAGGGACAATGGGGTATGTTGAGCTTTAGTGACTGAAGTTAGTCACGGTATTCACAGGGCATCTTCTTTCACTCTCTTACTTGGCAAAGAATAGAACAGTTCAGTTGGAAGGGACCTACAATGATCACCTAGTCCAAGTGATGTTAGTCATCAGCAGAGATGACACGAGCAAAGCCTCATTTCAGTAGACAAATAAGGAGAGCAAATTGCTCTATGGAACTGAAGGTGAGAGGAATGGTTGGGTGTTAACAGCAGAGAATTTTCAACTGTTAAGTGCATAATGAAACTAACTGGGCCACTGAGCTTACTTAGAATGAAGCAAATTCAAATGTCTACAAAATACTTACATTCAAACAGTAACAACAGATATTGACAAGGCTAGCATAACAAATAAAAGAAGCTCTTTAGGACAGATGCATTTGTAAGGCTAAAATGCATCTCAAGGAGTCAATTGCCAAGATATTCTAGGCTACATCTAGGTATCTTAGTAGTTATTTAAGTATTTTGGCTATAACCTTTAGTTCAAACTTATGAATGACAAGCACTGGAAATCAACATAGGTAAGAAAGAAAAAAGCATGCAAATGTTTACCACCAAATGGAAGCACTCCACAAAGCGGTCCATTTTTCTCAGGCTGCAGGACAGACTCCCCATATCTGCAAAAGAAAAACTATTTTTCTTAATTCTGTACTGGAAGCTGCTAAATAATTTTCATTTTTCAAGGAGGAAAAATACTGACACAACTTCTAAAGGATGTTTTTTTCTGTTTTATAGATACTAAATGCATAACAGAAGGATTAAATGGGCTGAAACACTAAGTTTTAAATCCCTCTCTGTTCAAACCAAAAACCAAAGATAATTGATGTGGGTCTGGGGTCAAATTATCTTCAGAAAAAATTGAATTTATTTACTGAATATGCCAGCTGCACATAAGTCAGCTGGAAGCACTTCTTGATTAGCCATCGACAGCACTGTATCACCCACGTGCACCATATTATTGATTAGTTTTACTGGTTAATGTGCATCTCTAAGCTATTGTCTCCTACAAGTGAGCAGTACAATTGCTTTTGGGGAAAAGCAGGAATTGAGAATACCAAAGACATAAAAAGTCTCCATGACAAAGGGCCCAGGGCAGCTGTGCTCAATTCCTAGACTAAGAGAAGCAGAGATAATCCACTAATCCTGAAAAGAGCAGGATAGAGCATGCCTGCCACCCAAGCTGCGTTCCAGAAAGAACACACAAATAAAGAAGCACCTTTTTCCTTTGAAATCAGAGGTCATGGGTGCTATTTTTTTCTGCACTGGCTGGAAGTAGTAGCTCTTTTCATCATGATCATTCTTTTCTACCGCAGGGTAAGTCTGCCGCTTTCATAGCACTGACTCAGATGGTTGTGCCTTCAATTTCCCTCTGATTTAGAGGAATAAAATATTTAGAGTCGATTAAGCAATTGGTACTCTAAGAGATTGCTTTAATCTTTTTGTTGCATTTTGAAGTGCTTTTGCTACACAGCACTTTTAAAAGCAAATTATTGCAAACTGATCTAGTCTTAAGGATGCACAAAGTATGCCCTTTACCTAAAAGTGTGTAAAATTATGTTAAATGAACCTGCTTTAGCCACTGCTGCAAGTGCAAAAATATCTTCAAATACTCCACAAACTTTGATATAACTAATGAAGAAATTCCCTCTGTTCTGGAAGGCATTTCTCAGTCCTATTTCTGTGCTACAGTCCCACACAATACTGCTGTGTAACTAAGTCTGCCTAAGTGTTCCACTTTAATATCGAAAGTTTTAAGTTCTACGGCAATTGTCTGCACCTCTCAGGTGGCCTGACTCATTAACCACCTCTAAAAGCTGCTTATCAGCTGTATTCTATTTAATGATTAGTACTTAACCAGGACTGTGAAAGGGGAAGCTCATCAAAGACTTAAATATTTTTATTAGCAGTATAGCTTCTTCTGTCCCCTCCGCCCCTTTTTAAAAACAAAACAAACAAACAAACCCACAAACAAACCAAACCCACAAAACCAAAACCCCGTGTCATCCATGCTTTCATCACCTGCAGGCTGTCCTGGAAAATAAATTTGCATAAATCAGAGCTGATTACAGTTATTTTCCTCATTAATACACCAGGTACTGATTAGTAATCGGCAATACACAGAATGTCCTGATGCATTTGTAAGGGTCTGAATGCATGCTTGGCAGCAAAACTGTTTCTGAAAACAAAACTCCTGTTCCAGACCCTCATTCTCCACACACAAAGAGCAACCAATCTACAATATAATGCAGTCTTTGTTCCAAAAGGAAGAGAGAGACCTGGTAGTTCCTTTAGTTCCTACAGGACACATCTTTTCAAACCCTGGGGGAAGGCTGCAGAGATGCGAGCTACTTTCATGGGCCCTGTTCAGCTCCACATAGACACTTCTTCTGTTGACGTCCCTTGCTGCTCTACTCACAGGTCCAATAACCTGGATCTGCTATACTAACAGCTGGGTTGCATTCAGCAAGAAAACACTGTCAGGTGTAAGAGGGGTAAACGGTTTCCTTCCTGCCTATACTAGAGAGATGCAAGAAGCTTACTCAACACAGGGTGTCTCTCATTTCAATATGACAATATACATTATCTGCCAGCATATTTGTTGCTTACACTGATGGGAGTTATTCACATGGAAAATTGATTTATCTATCAGATAATTAGTAAACTTCAATAATTACAAAAACCTCTTAGCAATCAGTTGACATTTAATTAGCATACAATAACTGTCTTGTTAAATCTCCATTAAATACCTGTTGGAGTTAATTAAAACCCATATGTAGGATTCCACTATTTCTAGGGAAGCCACATTATAGTTCAACAATAAGAAGACTGGATTTGAGATCCTTGCTTATTTCTGTTGTACTAGTTGCTCTAATTTAAGGTACGGACAGTACTATTTTTCAGATTTTATCACTTTATGTTTACATAAAAACATTACATGAAAAACGTGAATTAAAAAAAAACATGAAATGCTTTAAGATTATCATCTAGACTCAGTTGCAAACCTTTGTTGCTTACATGTTTGTGAAGCTCATGTGGGGGCCTTGGATTACTTCAATTTCTTCAACTCATATTGTGGCTAATGTCAATTGATTCTTAAAAACATTGAGACAAATTCTCAAATCAATCAAAAAATCTCACTTACTTCACTGGGAATTTTACATGAGCAATGTCTGAGCATAAACTAAGTACTAGTTTGAGGCCCATTATCAGTGAAAAATGAATCTTGTCTAAGTGCTTCTGAGAAATTTTGGAATTCAGAAACATAAGGATGAAAACACTGGAGTGGAAAAGCCAAAGGCAGCTCTGGCTTTGAATGTACATGGTCACAGATAAACACTGTAAGAAAGGAGGATATTAAGTCCCATAGCAGTGATGTAAGAAATTTGGGATCTGCTTTCTCACTGTATTTACAGAGAAAAGCACATCCAGTATTGCTCAAGGAAATCCAGTGCTCATAGTTTCTGAGGTGACATGGGCCTGCTCTTTTCTTGATCCGAGTCCCTGTCTGTGAGGAGTCAAACGAAGCTCAGTGTTACACAGTCTAATGCAACTCGATATGACACTGACACACAGTGCACCATGGTCGGATTTGACTCGGCACACTGTGAGAAAGATGCAGGGAGTAAGGAATCCAAATCTCTCTCGCTCCTGCAGCATTCTCAATGAGAAATAAAAAACAGAAAGGAAGACCACAGGCTGTTATGCATCCATCCATCCATCCATCCATGCCTTGATGCCACTAGCTTTTAAAGAGAAAGCTACAGAATAGAGCATGGAATCTTGCAGAAGGGTGCAGGGAATCATACTTGACACACACTTGCCTTTTCATTGAACTACGCATGTGAAACCCTTCCTCAGGCTGATATTAGATTACACGCACAATGCTCCGTGTTAGGTCACATATATGCATGCAAAAACTAATGCCTGCATACTTAGTAAAGATAACACTGTAAATAGCACAGAACACATGCTTTGGCATACATGTATCTAGTATTTTGTTTGTAAATTAAAAAAGCCACAAACAAACCAATCAAAAACACCCAATGCCGCCTTCCTTGTACTTCGGTCCAAACATACCACATGCATGGGTACCTCCAGAACCATCATGTAATTTAGTAGTCAGAACTGATTATTACTGCTGCTGGGTGGAGATATATAAGCATATTCCGTAAAATAACACAACCATTCCCAAAGTTCACAGTCTACAAAAATAAAACTCCTTGCTGCACAGGAGAAAAGAGATGCTACTTACAAGGAAGACAAGCCTCTGGAGGTTAGCAGACAGCATAATACTGCTGTCTATATCTAAGATGGACTAGATGATCTAGACTAGATTATCTATCTCAATGAGATAGAGAACTTGTTACACGGGCAACAAGTCTATAATGGCTCTTGTGTTAGAACAGATCTTTTAAAACGATGCTAAGCTTTCATGTAGAGGGACAAATGACAAATAACCCACTATGTTTTGTGTGTCATTCTAATGAGATTGTTTGGAACTAACAATGGTTTGATCTGAATCTGTGCCCTTGCTCCCCAAGTCTCACTTTGCTGGCTTCTGCTAAGGTAGAAGCATCTTATTCTGTATGATGGATGATACAGAGAACTTCCAAAACACTAGGCAGAAAAACTATACTTGGCTTTTGCTTCTACTCAGCTTATTCAAAGATGCTCATAAAATAAAAAAAAAAACAAAGCCCAACAAAATTAGACTCTTCCTCTTGCAAGAGACAAAAATGCAAACATTTAGCACTTCTGTTTCATCTGTAGCACATTAACAACTTTGAGCAAGTACAAGATTGTGTAATAGCAAACATATTTGTGCATGTTGCTGTTTGCTCTAAAGTCAAAGTCAAATCATAGAAAACATCAACAATAGGAATTTGGAAATCTGCCTCCTTGTTGTTGACCTAGCTGTAGAGTATTCAGGACTTCTCTTCTACATACAGTAATTTTCTGAACACCTAAGCATATGTATAAAATTGAAATCAAATGACTGCCTCAGTCTTGACAGAACTGCTGAACTAAGAACCATGAATTGTCCTCTATTAAAGGGCATTGCCTTGAGAAGATGAAGCTTTGCAAATGTTGCTCAAAGCTAGTATTCTCTGCTATTGGCTAATATATAGATTTATGGAGGTAATGATAATGATCTTCAAAGAACGATGTTGCCTAACCACGTTTTCTGTGACCATTACAAAAGCCAGAAATCAGTACTCTGTTAGCAGAAATATAGGTTTATCTCTATCAAGGTACTAATGTCTATCTAAAAAGGACCCTGGTTTTGAAAACAGCAAAATGGATACTAAAAAGGAAAGCAAACCTCTAATCAGACAGAAAATGCTGGTCTATGAGCGAGGGGCAATGCTCACAGTAATCTAGGGACATTCAGGTTACAATGAGAGCACATGATGCATTATTTGTGAGTTAACTTATTTTACTCTGAGGTCCCTGAATAATTAACCTGTTTTGTTTCAATTCATTTAAATGTCCATACCTTACTGCTTATTAATTTGGAATATGTTCTACAAAATAAACAGTCCCATTGCTTCCAACCAGAGCTGTACAGAGAGAGATATGAAAAATTTTATTCATGATGATTCTTAGGATTCAAGTATTTTGCTCAAAACAAAAATTAACACTGCTTTGTTAAAAAGATTACACCTGAGAGCAAATCCTTTATCATACTTACAAAAGCATACAACATAATGATGTTATATTGTCATTGTATCCAATTTATTGTTTATAATAATCAGATTAACTTATTTTATACAAAGGTGTCCATTAGAAATTTAATAAGTGGTTTCAAATTAATAAATTATTATACATTATCAAATCACAACATATAAAGATTTGAGTGCGGCTAATTACTGTAATTCATGATCATTGATACTGTGCAATTGAAAAGGTATTACGCTTATGTAAACAAAAACTAAAGGATAGACAATCAACTTTTCCAGCTGCATTGTGAAACATTGAAAATTTCTAGCATTTCACTTGGTGTTATTATCGTATTATTTAAACCATGCCTTTCTAATTCTACTGGTTTTGTTCATGGCTGCATCTCTGGAATACAAACCTGTTTCCCTAACTATTAAGGAATATTACTGTTGCTCAAAATATATCTGTCATTTTACAAATCTTTGCAAAGAAGAAATAGCAGGTTGTCTCAGGGAAAGAAAACATAGAAGCAAAAATAGTATGTTCCTTGCTCCCACAGAGACAAATGAAGAAATATTTACCTCTGACACGATAAACAAAAGATCAAAAAGGATTAGAACTAATGGCACTCTAAATAGTACATTCATGAGAGAGGAACCCTACTAGAATCACAGGAAAATTGTATCCGCTTTCAGCTGCCAATTTTTAAGGAATCTTAAACAGATTTTTTTAACTCTGTATTTATTTGACAGTGTATGATGACAGCAACTGTGCAACCATCATTATCCTTTTATATTATTGCTAAGATTTCTCCTGAGGAATTACTAACAGTAGAAGCAACTAAGGCAGATTTCACAGAGGTCACTTTCAATGACAACTACATTTCTGAGAGCAGAGGAAAAGCTTATCCAGCAAGAGAGCCTGTCTTCCAAAAAGAATATACAAGTATCCTTACATAGCACTCAAGTCAATAGGACCTTAGACAGAGAAGACTAAATACCCATTTCTCAATATTCATTTCTCTCCAGCTGTGGGTCAAAGGCAGGATAAGCATACCTGAAGCACAGCATAGGCAAGTCAAACCTCTACAGATGTATGGGAATGCTTGAGAATCAGAGACACACCTGCTGGACATACCTTGCACATCTAAGCATGTTATTTTCTAGTAAGGAGTACAGGAAGTAGGTTATGTCAAACTACCTTCTCTTTACAAACAATGGCTCATCATTTACACATCGGTAACCGTCAATGCAGTGTTATCCTGATGATGTGAATTGCTATTGATCTATAACTTGGCTAGTTTATGCTGTTACAGTGATGGCAGGACCATTCTGGCTAATAACAGTGAGCTGCCCCAAATGCTTCCCCATCTACTTATATCAGGAAGACTACTGACCCCTGATGCTGCCATAGCCTCCAAGAACGCACATCCAGCAAATATTCTACTACAGTGCAAATCACTGCAAACACACTGAAAATAGGTATAGCTATGGTTACCTGACAAAGGACTATGATTTTAAAGATAAAATATGCTTAGAAAAAACAAGGAATGCACAACAATATTTGCATACAGACTAGCTGTTTGGCTCTTAAATAGTAACATTGGTAACAATCATAGCAATAAATTGATTAACGACATATTCAGATTATGAAGTATACAGGAAAGTGGGGACTGAAAGGAAGTAATTACCAGGGAAGAAGCTTTAAAGAAGTTTTTTTAGACAAGTGTACACAGATGTAACTTATTATTTCTGTTCTGCTAGTTCAAAAATCAGTGAAGCTGTGAAAACGATTTACATTCTGTATTAATTTCCATTAAAAACTTATCTGCTGCTATAATTCTTTAGTTTCACAGTGCACAAAGCTTGAGTTACAGTGAGATCTTCTACAGAGCATTTCCTTGGACACCTTCTGCAGCCCAAGCCCAGTATTTGATGCATAGGGATTTTTATTGGTAGGCTTCCCTATTTTTTAGGTGCTTATTTAACATATGCACCGCAACAACTTATTATAGACCATTCTCTCAGCTGAAAGATTACAAAGTTCATAGTTTTGTAAGAAACCTTCTCAAATCTCTCAAGGGAACTGATGAGCCAGCAGTACTAGCACTCCTAGTCAAAAAGGAGTCTAGAAATAGTAAGAAATCCCTTCTGACTAACAGAGCCCTCACAGGAAGCTTTGCAGAATCCGATGATGTGCTCTGACTGGTTGCAACACTATTGCTTGACCACCAGTGTAACGGCTGAGGTGAACTAGGGCACATCTGCTAAGAGTGCTCATAACAGAGCTCTGGGGAAATCACACACACTTTCTTGGTGTGTGACGCAAACTCCATTTGCTGAGGTCCTGTGATGCCCTGGAATGGAAGAGGTGCTTCCTTAGCTGATTTTCATTAGTCACATGCACTTTACATTTAAATGGAAGTGACAACAACTGAATGCAAAACCAGAGCACATTCTCAGTTCTAGTACATGCATGTACTTTCACACATCCATTTAAAACCAGTTTGTTAAAAAACAGAAGTCAGGACAGAAAATGTTTTTTTCTTGAATAACAATAATTCCAAATTTGAGTAATGGAATGTTTCTTTACAGCACAGCAAAAAATCAGCCTGAAGTCTATCTAACTAAAACTGGCTTGGCTAAAAAAAGTGAGCATCACGGAGGTCATGTTGAGACTTTAAACAGCCTGCAGATACTCAACGAGAAGTAAAAAAACTCTGTCTTATTTGAACATAAACTCAGAGTACCAAATTACTGAACATTTTGTTCTCAGAAAATCTCTCAGGAGAGTAGTCTCCACAAGATACACTTTTGTGTTACAAACATGCATGATTTCTGACAAATGCACTGATACTATCTAGGCAACACCCTCTCTTCCAAATGAGAAACTCAGTGTGGTGTGTGTATGCCTCCTTCTGCACAATCAGTTCTAATGGGTACAATGTATTCACTTTGGTTAGTGTATTATTTAAGAAATGTAAGTTGAGTCTTAGTTTCTTCCTTGAAATGCCAGATGATTAATAAACAGACATACTCAAAAACAAGTTAAAAAATAAACACTTGTGTGAAACCTTACAACGCAGCTTTGCATTCACCACAGATAGGCACAAGGTCTTCTCACAGCACATGCAATATAATTAGAATTCTACACTAAAGAAAAAATTTCCCTGAATAAAGCATGCAAAGATTACAATCTAAATACAATATTGTTAGTTGAAAGAAATGAATGTAGAGTATTGAATGTTCAAAATTGTGTTGAATTAGATAAGCAACTCCCATGTAGACTTTTTTAATGATTCATAATCAGCTAATAAGCTCATCTCTAGTAGAATAATGATCCATGGACCTGTTAGCTCATTTATCACTATGTTTTACAACACCGGCAAAAAAACTAATTAAATCCCAGCATCATTACATAGAATTCCTTTTAATAGAGATACAATGATGCACTAGAGGCTAGAGATTACACTGCAAATTGTACCAAGAGATTCCGGACAGCAAGTTTTAATTAACATGTTAGCAAGGAGCTGCTCACTTAAATAATAACTAACTAGGAAACATCTGCACACTCAGAGACATTAGAGAAGGTGAGAGTAAGGAAAGGAGCATTATGTGAGGTATGGAAATGGTAGACTTTTCCTACCCACAGAAAATAGCTGCTGCTGTTCACTGACTGCATTCATTATCAAACATAAATCAGAAGGCAGAACTCCAGCTCCAGATTGGTGTTGAAGATGTTGGTAAGGGCATGTATATTAGAATACAAAAAAAAAAAAGTGTGCGCAGAACAACCACTAGGCCAGTGCACAGCTGGAGAATCTCCCAGCATATGGCAAGGGTTCGTCAGGCAGAGTACAATAAGTTACCTCATTTTTCTCATTGTGGGAGGAAAGACAGATGGGTAGCTGCCCAGAAGAACTATTTCCTGTTATTTCTTGCTTTCCTGCAAGCAAGAGAAAAGTGTACTTTTCTGAAGAAATAAAGGAAGAACTTAGAGATAGCACAGAATAAAGAGTGAAATGACTTAATAGTCCACCACACTGGTATTCAAAGGAAAGACAACGCTATAGTGGGAAAACAACAGAAAGCAGTCATAATTATTCCCTTTTCACCTGAACATCCCAACCTAGAGTAGGAAGCACACACAAATTCTGCAGTGGGTCTTAGACAAGACATGGTATTTGCAGGTATCTTTCAAATGCACACGCAAAGGAATATGCAGCCCCAAAATGTTGAGTAGATGCTATGACTATTGAGGAAGTAATTAAAAAGGCAAAACTCTCTAGCAAAGTACACAGGCTCTGTTGTTCTTATCTCTGTTCTTCCTGAGAATCATTAATCAGAACCACAGAGACACAGCTAAAAATGTGTCAGGTAACAGGTGAGGTAAGCCAGACAATGCTGTGATACAGTTTGCCACATAGGAGAATGAGTCACTGAAAATACAGCTCTCCAGAAGAAAAAACATTTCATGTTATAAATTAATATACATTATAAATGACTATAAATGTTAAAAATATATCAGAATGTTATGTATCTTATGTACTAATTTTGTTGCCAGTTCTTTATGGGTTTTGCATCAGTAAATGCTTTTGGTTTGCATACTTTTGATTTCAGTTAAGTGAAAAGAAGCAGAGATTCTTCTATCTAAAGAAATGGCACAAAGTGGAGGGAGCTTCCACAAATTGAAAAAGCAAGAAAGCTGGCTTTCTACTTCATATATGTGTGTAATATGCAGTTGAAAGAGGATACGATCTGCTAATTCTAAAACCATCAGCATGGGCCAGATTTTGAAGACTGTTTAAATAACTATAGTCACAGGTTCCTAGAGACATTTTTGTGCTAAATGGGTACTAGCCTAGCAGCTCAAATATGTTATGCCTAAATCGATCTAACTACAGGTTGCCATTAAAACAGATTGTCCTGCTCTTCTTGGACTCAGAATCTGTGTTGCCTTGTTTTCCGGACAATGCCTCAATTGCACAATGATGTGATCAATTGGACTATCTCACTGATCTTTTGCAAAAATGATCCCAGGACCCAACCCAGAAAGGACTAAAAGCCTTTATATCTGGCAGGTAAAAAAATAGAAAACTTATCTGGCAGCAGTATGCAATGAGATGGGATTGCAATGTGCCCACTAGTTTCCAGACTGTGGCTGCAAAATGGAAAAAAAAAAGCTTACAGGTACACATGCTGGGTCAACTGTCCCATTCCATTTAGAAACCTACTCTAAGACAGAATGTCTTCCCTTCAGGAAGTATCCTTCTCTTTCCTAACCACAGGTAGCCCAGAACTCCACCTGAGACCACATGTCTAATTTTCAGACATCCAAATGAGAAAAAATAACTCCTATTCCAGTTATCTACAAATCTGGACTACTATGACCAAGGAAAACACTATTTTTTTTTTCCAGTTAATATTTTCTATTTTATAAATGAACATAGTTTGAAAATATTAAAAAAATTAAAAAGCTTAACAAGCACCACATTTTCTTTTCACAGTTGAATTAATGAGAAAAAAAGAGCAAATAGGAAAAATCTGGTTTTGAGTTGGGTCTGTCTCAAAAATAGTTCTCAAAGGACTTTTACAGGAATTTATTACTTAAGAGTATAGCATTCAAAGAAAGCATTCATCAGAGCAATTGGTCACTCCAGTAGGATCACTAACTTCTCATTGATTTCTCTGAGATTTTTATTGTTTGATGAAATGTAATTAAAGACTCTGATGGTGCTAATTAAAGACTTGAAAGAATTGTGGTTGGTGTTCACATTATCACGTAGTAAAATGCAGTGATGCTGTAAACATCCATTAGGCATTGCAGTTCTCATTAGCCCCCTGAAAACAACTCATTAGTGTTCTTAGACATGACAGACAAATACAGTAACTGAGATAAGTCTATCAATATCTGCATTGTGTGCAAAATCAGGGCTTTCATCATCATATGCCACACAGTGATAATCAGAAGGTTAAATACACCTCCTGTGAGAAATAAACATAAGATGCAAGCGTCTAGCCAGAGAGTAGGAAGATGCTGTGTGAGAAACTAACAAAGACATCAGACATGTCTTTTTTACACAGGGTAGCTTCCTCTGAAGATCAGGTTGCTATGAAGTACCACAGCTGTTTAGCCAAGGCTAAATTTTATAAAACTTATCGATTTAACTTAAACTGATCTAATTTACAAAGTTATTTCAGAACTGAGGGCTGTCAGTTTGTGGAATCTGATGCAGGTTTCTAGTTATCTAGATAAGATCTCAGTATAACGACTAAGAGCTGGATATACCCATCCAGACACAATAAGGCCTATCACACTAGTCATAATGCTGCACACTGCTAAAGATGCCAGTATTAGATCAAGTATCACTTTCCAGTGTGAGATACTGAAGCTCTAACCACTACCAATCACATTTAGGGTACAGATGTACTTTCTCACATGAATCTCATTTACCAGCTATTTTTCTTTCCTCTTACTTCCAGCTTCATATGCTAGCTTCCAGACTTACGCTAGCTTCGTGGCTTCTTTTGACAAAAGTTTTCTGACAAGTTCAAAAGGCAGCAGGATCAGTAACACACGTGAAGTGAATCTACACCTATGTGCACAGCATGGGCAACAAACAGGAGAAGCTGGAAGACACTATGCAGCAAGTATGAAGTAGTTGCCATTATGGAAACATGGTGGGATGGTGGGTGACTCACACAATAGGAGTTCTGTACTGGGTGGCTATAAAGTCTTCAGAAGGGATAGGAGGCAAGGCAGGAGAGGTGTTGTGGTAGCCCTGTGTGTTAGGGGGTGCTTTGTCTGGAGGTTAACGATGGTGCTGATAGGGTTGACTGTTTATGGGTAAGAATCAGAGGGAAGGCCAACAAGGCTGATATCGTGGTAGGAGTCTGTTAGAGACTACCCAACCAGGATGAAGAGGTAGCTTAAATACTCTGTACAAGCCACTGAGAAAAGTCTCACAATTGTTAGCCCTCATTCTGAAGGGGGACTTCAACTTACTAGATATCTGCTGGAAGTACAGTACAGCAGAGAGGAAACAGTCTAAGAGGTTCCTGGAGTGTGTGGAAGATAACTTTCTCACACAGCTGGTGAGTGAGCTAACTAGGAAAGGTGCTTAGCTGGACATGGTGTTTGTAAACAGAGAAGGACTTGTGGGGATGTGGTGGGCACAGCGATCATAAAGTGATTAGTTCTCGATTCTTAGAGAATTAAGAAGGAAGATTAACAGAACTGCTGCCTTAAGATTTCCAGAGGGCAGACTTTGACCTGTTTACGAACCTGGTTGACAAAGTCTCTTAGGAGGTAGACCTGAAGGGCAAAGAAATCCAGGAAGGCTGGAAGTTTTTCACGAAGGAAATCTTTAAGGCACAGGATCAAGTTGTCCCTATGTGCAAAAAGATGAGCTGGCAGGGAAGAACACTGGCCTGGCTGAGCAGGGAGCTTATGCTGGGGCTCAGGAAAGAAACAAGAGAGTTTAGAAGCTTTGGACAGAGTCAGGCAACTCTCAAAGACTACAATGATGCTGTGAGAAAATTAGGACGACCAAAGCCCAACTGGAATTTAAATTTGCCACTGCTATAAAAGACGATACAAAATGTTTCTATAAATACATCAGCAACAGAGGGAGTGCTAAGGAGACTTGCCATCCTTTATTGAATGCAGAGGGAAACAGTGACTAAGGATGTGGAAAAGGTCGTCTTTGCCTCAGTCTTCAACAGTAAGACCAGTTGCTCTCTAGGTACCCAGCCACCTGAGCTGGAAGACAGAGACAAGAAGCAGAACAAAGCCCCCCAACCCAAGGAGAAGTGCTGTATGACCTGCTGCTTCACTTAGACATGCATAAGTCTATGGGGTCAGATGGGATCCACCCAAGGGTACTGCTGAGGGAGCTGGCAGAAGTTCTCACCAAAGCACTCTCCATTATTTATCAGCAATCCCAGCTAACTGGGCAGGTCCCAGTAGACTGGATGTTAGCAAATTGGACATCCATCTCCAAAGTGGCCTGAAAAGAGGATCCGGGGAAATACAGGCCTGTCAGTCTGACCTTGATGCTAGGGAAGGTTACGGAGCAGCTCTTCTTGAATGCCATCATGTGACATACAGGATAACCATGGGTTCAAGCCCAGTCAGCATGGGTTTATGAAAGGCAGGTCCTCCTTGATTAACCTGATCTCCTTCTACAACAAGATGACTTGCTTAGTGGGTGAAGGAAAGGCTGTGGATGTTGTCTATCTGGACTTTACTGAAGTCTTTCATACTGTTTCCCACAGCATCCTCCTGGAGAAACTGCTCATGGTTTGGATAGGTATACTCTCTGCTGGGTAAAAATGTGGCTGGATATTCAGGCCCAAAGAGTGGTGATGAATGGAGTTAAATCTGGTTGGTGGCCTGGAATGCCCACATGATAGGTCAGCAAAAGCCCAGTCTGTTCTCAATTTCCTGAATCGAGGTGAAGCTGGCCAAACAGCACGCGAAAAGCAATATTCTTTTGATACAAGGGCTCGTCCCAGGCCTCTGGTGATGGTAAAGGACCCAGTAACAGGGCCATGGGTAGGACCTTTAGACTTGTTAAGGTGGGGAAGGGGTTATACTTGCGTCTCCACAGGTCACCACATGAAATGGGTTCCTTCGCAGTGTGGGCGACCATTTGTTGCATCATCCTGATTGGCGAAGGTGCTGTATTTTCAGCAATGCTTCCTTGTGGTGTAATCAGACTGCTGTAATTGTTGCAGCACAGCATTGGGCTAGGCGCAGCACAGAGGTTCTTGATGAGAAGTGAGATCCGACGGTAACTTTCTGGAACACTGCAGAACATGTCTCTGCCAGTTTAGTGCCATCAATTGGTACTGCTCATGCTTTGGCTTCTTTAAACAAACTTGGCTGCTGGCTTGCAGAGGAAGCTAACAGGGCAGCTGTTGACTTCTTGCTGTTGGCTCAAGGCCGTGGATGTGAAGATTTTGACCCATGTGCTGCATGAACTTAAGTGATCATTCAGAGTCTATTCACAAGAGTATTAGTAGTCTTAAGCAGTTTGTTAAGCAGTTACAACACCACAATGAAGGTGATTGGTGGGGGTTGTCTTCCTGGCTTGACAACCTTGGTTTTGGGACATGGTTTAAGCACTTAATGTATGGCATAGTTATTCTTGGTGTGTTCTTAATGATTATTGTATGTATCCCATGTATTTTATCTTGTGTGCAACAAATGATCAATAGAAACCTTAATGAGATGGCGGCCCTACCAACACAACACTTAAAGAAGGGGGAAGGTGTAGCCGATAGGTGCAGCTTTGTAAGGGAAGGCCTGGTAAAACCATGGCTCCAGCCTATAGCTTAGGCTAAGCAGAGAAGGGCTCTGGGAGAATGACTCAGCTAGAACAGAGGAGGCGAGTCATGCTGTGTTTTTGCACCATGGTATTTGGTGGTTGGTTAAAGTGGGTTTGTTGTGCCTAAACTATGACTAACTTTTTATGACTAATGACATAAAAAAGCCTTTTTTTTTGTAAATAAAGTTCCTTCTTTGCACCTGCCTGGGGACTCCATACTGCTTTGTACCACCCATACTGACAAGGTGGCCAACCACAATTGGTGTTCCCTAGGGCTCAGTACTGGGGCCATTTCTGTTTAGTATCTTTATCAGTTATCTGGATGAATGGATTGAGTGCACCCTCAGTAAGTTTGTGGACAACACAAAGCTTGGCAGAAGCACAGATAAGCTTGAGGGTAAGAAGGTGCCAGGCCAAATGATTGTTCTAGACCTTTGAGACAGAGGGGAATCTGGCCTCTGAAACTGTGTGTTCGGTGTAGGAAAGGGCATTCGACAGGTGTAGTGAGCATATACTGTAGCCATCTCTGTAAGGATAAAGATGGTGATCTCCATAGACCTCGGCTGTATTCTGTACAAGTCTGTAGTCACCGATAGCACAAAGGAGGCTTTTCCTTCTGGTTCCCATGATTGCAAGAAAGCCACATGATGGGTGCACACACCTTAGCTTCCCTGTGTTCAAACAGGAAAGCACAGATTGGATTTTTGCCATTCTTTGTACGGTGGGATCTATTTAAAATGCATAATGTGGTTTATAAGACATTTTTAAAGTATCACCCATGTTACAAAATGGGTGCACACAATTTCTACACCTTGTCCACCACTAAGTCTCTTGCAACAACATGGTTTCTAGCAATGGTCAGCTTACCATAGTATGAGAGACAAGTCCTGATTCAAAAGCAAAGATACAGTCATTTTAAATTATTTTAACACTAGGTACTCCAGCAGTAATAGAACAAAAAGTGTTCAAGGAATACTGTGACCTTACTGCCCCCTATTCTGAAGCATAGAAAATTACAAGTTTCCCTGAACTACACATTCTAAATGGTTCAACAGGGACATGAAGAACTACTCTGAAAAGGAAATACCATGTAGGAATGACAATTTTATGCAACTAAGAGAAACTACATTGCTGCTGCCATCTGTATTCCCTGATATAGAGGCTTGTGGTGACTTCATGCAAAAAGCACTGTAAGGAATGAGCTCATTTTTATCCTGAACTACTCTTTGTAACTCTTTGGAAAAATAGGTTAGTAATGCTGAAACATAACCAACTAAAATAGACCCAAGATGCACAGGGTATACCAATCATACACTTCATATAATACCGAGGTATTTTTATTTTCTTGGCACACAATATATTATATAGCCACTCCTGCAATGAGGATCTCAGGAAAAAGTCCAAGGATTATACATTTTCCTATATTTGCTTTTTCATCCTTTCTGTAAATATCTGTTAGCACATCAGTTCTCTTTTTCTACCACCATTGTCCCATTCACTGCCATTAGTTCACATGGCCAAAAAGTAACATGTTAGTACACACTGCAGAGGTATCATCTGAGTAGTTTAAGAATATATGGGACTATTTCTTTTGAACTACAGAGTGCTCTATGCATTTAAAGAATTGAGGGTGCTCAGCAATTTGTTGGACAAAAACAGGATTCAAGATCTCAAGGTCCATAATGAGTACCAGAAATAGATATTCATACACACATCCATACACTCCGTCTATTTCAGCCAATTTCAGTTTCCCTGCCAGCTTATTGCACTTTATCTTGAAACTGCTTAGTTTATTCTATTTGTTATTACAGGAAACAAACTCCAACTTAGTTACTTTTTTTTTTTGTTCAAACTCAGAAGTTACAAACAGAGCTACCAGAGGGGATCTTACTTTTATAAAATATATCCTTTTGGGTTTGCTGGATTTTTTGCCTACATTTTAATAAACAGCTAGGGGGAAAAAAAAGCACTATGTAACAAACTGAACAGTCCTTTTTCAACAAAAAGCATTTGAGTCTACTGCCAATCTCTTGTATCCAACTACAACTTCTAAATAGTGAATGTGAAATAAATTAACAATACCAAAATATTTGCTGGCATTTGCTCAGCATGCTGCTCAGGCCCTAGCTGCATGGGGACTAGGAGAATGCCTGCAAGAACCAACAAGTACCTTTGATCTTGTGATTAATCAGAACAACCTTGGAATTATAGGGTTATTTCTTTGCAAGTGTATTTCCTTTAAGGTGTTTCAGACTCCAAGATGGCAGTTCTTCACCCCCAGTTTTCTTTCTTTTCCTGTCCAAATTACAGAGAAGAATGACATTAATATTGTTTCTACAGGCAGTTAACTGACACAGCAGTTACATTTACTTCCATAAATCATGGTAGCAGCAACTGATTTTACACTCACATTGAATATTTTCTTATTTTTAGAATTAAAATATTTAACTTTTGGCTAAAATTTGATTTTTTCACAAAATCTAAGAACTTTTAAACACAGAAATCAGTTCTCACATTCTCTTCTTACATCAAAAAAAGTCTTAACTTTCAAGTACAGCTCTCAGCAGAAGCAATCCTAGTGCACAATACTAATTCAGAATTAAGTGAAGTAATGCCTAGTTGGTTAGAATGCTTGTAGCAATTGCATAACTTTGGACATGAACAATGACAGAGGCATTGCCTTTTTTTCTAAACTCGTAAAAATGTTTACTTTTTCCTCTAGTTTTTCTTGTTTCCCATTTTAGATTTTTTCCTCATAATGCAAATATCCCTTTCCTTTCCTGCTGTCAGTTTCATGTATTTTGCCTACATTTGTTACACACAAATTTCTAAGCAGGCTCTCCCATGAACCAGAATTTCCCAAATAAAGCACAAACAAATTAGTTTTGTTATATCAAAACATATCAGGCAGACCTCACAGTCTCTTTGCTGGATTTTGAAGGGGATTCTGGAGGAATGATAAAGCTTAGGTTTTGAACAAAGGTAATTTCAGAAGGTGGAATCACAGCTTAAGAAACTCCCCAGGGAATTTTCTTGGTGCAAAGCTAAGAAGACTTCTTCTAATTTCTCAGGAACTGGCCTCATTTCAAGCTGGATTTTAAACACAGATTATAAAGCAAACACCATCCCCCACAAGTATTAAGAAAGAGGAAAATAACAGAATGGGGCTGCAGAAATGGTCTCTATTGTGGGACCAAAACCCGTCAATCAAGCAGGTTGACAGGCATCAGAGATTGACAGACAGGCCCTCTCTCTTGACTTCAGTTATCTAGGGGAATGGGAAAAGTGTCTGCAAGAACATGTTAAATTGCCAAAGTCATTACCAGTCACCAATTACCAAAGAAAAGATAACAAGGTATATTTTAGAAAAATCGATGCAACAACATCCATTTCAATAAAGCGAGTTTTTCAGAACTTTAGAAAACAAAATGAACTATTTAGGGAATACATCATGGGTTTTTCATAGAATACTAAGCACTTTACTATGCCAGTAAGCTTTTGAGATTCATCACTATTCTCTCTATATTTTGTATAGGTCAACCAACAAATATTTCCCTTTGTCTCTTCTTAGACTTAACCTAAAGCAAGGAAGCAAGCAAGCTCTGTATCCCAATTATTAAAATTAGGCTCCGTGCTTGGCAAACTACAGTCCAAAAGCCATTTTGGTTCTCAAGTGCATTTATTCTAGTTAAAGGAGTATAATCTAATATATGTTAATAAGTTACAAAAAGAGACCAAAAGGACCTTAATATTTTATTTACTGCCAGATTTGATGTTTTCATTCACCCAAGCTGAAGAGGACCCTTATGAATTGTGTTGAACCCACTGCAAGGTCTTCAGACAGGCTGCCTGAGGTTGGAATACCATATTTCACACCACTCTATTCAAGATTTTCTGTAGTCGTGACCTAAGTCAAGTGAAATGAAATTTCTTCTGACAGAAAAATTAAGAAGCTTGCAACTAAGGCTCTGAGAAAAGTCTTTGCTGTGATGGAAGGAGGCAGCCCCCTTGCTTCTGCAAGCATGATCGAGAAAAAAGCAAGACAACCCTTTTCAACAGAAGAAAAAGTGGTCACTTCTCATGAATTAAAGCATATTTGCCTTCAGATTTTCCAAGCCCTCCTAACAGCAATTAAATATCACTGCAAATATGCTGAACACAAAAATGAATTAATTTTTTTCTAGACTATTGTGCACTTATTGTTTGCTGAATTACTCCAAGTGCTTTCCTCCTTTTAATTTAGCTAGCATTAGGTGGCTCACTCTCAGGAGCTGCTTCCACTTCCAGTGGAAACAAAAGGCAGTTTTCTATTACTACTGTTCCAGGTATGACCTGCAAGAGACTATGATTGTGGTCTACAGTGGATGCACATACAGCACGGAATTCAAAAGTGTCCACTTAAGCATCATCTCTCTCTCCTACTGTGTCAAATAACACATGATATATCCCATATCAGCTTCTGCACACAGCAGGATGGCCCACTGAGGAAAGTACAGACACTGCTGCCTCCAGACTTTATTTGCATACCTCTTAGATACATCCTCAGGATTGCAGTGGCTTCTGTTAATCTTTCAGACCTATGTAATTTTTGCAGCTTTTTTAAAAAAGAAAAAAAGTACTATGGAGTCCAGTTTGATAATCCCACATGCATCTTACACCCTTTAATTCCTGCAGCTCCCTGAAATTATTCTTTCGGCCAATGTACACTGAGGAACTTAACACTGAAAATAAATACAATGGAAAAAAAATTAAAATCAAAATGATTCTCCTAACATTTTTATTTATAACATATGCAAACAGGCAATATACTGAAAGCAAATGATTTGCATTTCATTGAGAATAGAGTTCCTCTCTCCACTAATGAGGTCACTGTGTATGTATATATTATACTTGTTAGTCTTTTAGTTCATACCAGGAGTGTGCTTTTGAAGGAATTCACTTGATCAACCCTTACACTGTACATCAGCCTGTGCTGCAGAGCTGTCATGGAGCACACTAGCTGAGTTCCTTTGCATGAACTGAACTCAGAAGATACACTCCAACCAGTGATGGACACCAAGCCATCAGAATCAGGCTAGCACAAGCAAAGCCAAAAATGCTCTGAAAAGGACAAAGAACTGGACTCCAGTGTCAAGTGGACCAAGCCCAGCACTCACTACGTACAATCTACACTTAGGGTGCTCCACTATGTTCTAATGCAAATAATAATCCCTCTACAAAATCTGCGTATTTGTGTGGCACTGCTAATGTACATGTAGATGCAACAGTTGTACTTCATATGTGGGCCTGTTCTTTTTGATTTTGCACTGATTTAATCTAACTTAATCCTATTTTACAACAGTTTGCATCAGGGTAGAGTCAGTCTAAAGCAGCCATACTTTAAGACATTCCTAGTTTTAAAGGAAGAAATGTTTAGCAGGATATTTCAGACTTGTAGCACAACCTTTGCTAGCACTTCAAAGACTTATTTGGAAGATGTTAATTTACACTCTTGATCCTCTGCAGTTTCCACATCCAGGGAGGTTGACATTACTTATGTATCTCTGCCTTCCTGCAGAACCCACACACTAGATAATGTGATCAAATCAAAACTATTTTCCATACAATTATAAAACATAACAGGCCACAGCAAAAAATGTAAAACCTCCAAAGCAACTCAAAGCTAATTAATTTCTATTATTAGTGAAAGAAAAACCACTTAACATGTCTTTTCTTATTTAAATTAGCATTGACAGCACCTGCTTTTTTTTATTCTTGGGAAATCCTGTTACAGTACTAAATTATGTAACACTAGAATTTATGAAGATAAGGCAATTACCATTACAAAAACAATTCCAGGTTACAATTTATGGGCAAAAGAAAACAACTTATGATGCTCTGTTAAATCATTCAGTGATGCATTACATAAATAGTTAATTCTTCTAGTTATGAAAATTTAGGGCTAAATGGTGTCATTGTCTTCAATAATTATTTTGTTTCATTTAGTGGATACTTCATCTATATTGTTAAGGATTAGCGTAGCTTAATGAACAGCAAATGCACAAGCCTATGTGGCAACCATGTAATATATACAAATAACCAAAAGGAGGCAGGAGAAATGACTGAATATCTGGCAACACCAGAAGTAAACTGATTAAAGCACAAGATATCTCCAGGTACCCAAACTCTCTGACAAAACAAAAGTTTATTTAGAATTCCCTGCATGTTCTCTTCTTACAGTAAATCCAAATACCTCTGCTCAAAACAACAGGCCTAGACTTGCATCTGCTAACCTCCCTGTACTTAAAAAAGAGATTGCTCGTCCACAAATGTACCTGGTATGTTGAATATGGTTCTGTGTAAAACAACTAGAGTGTGTGAACAGGAGGTTTATTATTTTCCTTACAAGGTGACTAAGCTTATTGACAGTAAAAATATCAATATGCTGCTTTGTGTTTAGAATAGTCTATTTATTAACCTTTAAATTATTTCTCCTTATTATTTGTTCCTAATTTCCAGATAAATTAGAGTACAATCCATTGTATAATCTCTAACTTGTATGTCCAAATCATTCCTAACTGATTTATCCAGAAACTTCAGATTTTGCACTTCATATGGCACTACTACCAGTGTTTCTAAATTCAGTAACTAATAGGAACAGGATACTTCTAATCATAACGAATATTTCTCATCTGTCCTTGTGCTCTACATGATGCTCTTTAATGCAGAAGTTACAGAGAGCCCATAATCTAGGGAGTCTAGACCAAAGTACCATGTGCTTATCAATTCTCTCACATCCTCAGACAACTAACTTCAACTGAAATGAATAATATTCCACAAATATTATCACCAGCTTATAACTAATTTTAGAAAACTAAATGAAAACAAAAATTGTTCTTCCTTGCTACTTTTTCTGTTGCTCTATTGCAGTAAAGACCCAGTCTGGACCATGGCAAATATTGCATGCTCTGCAAACCCAGATAGGAATTGCAGGGGGAAGATAAATGAACACTACCGCCACAGCACACCCTCTGCCCCACTCCTCCACCCCCCCTCCCCCAAAAAAAAAAAAAAAAAGGAGAGAAACACTACAGAAGATAACCAACAGATTAATTCTCCAAGATGAGTCTCTTAGGGCAAAGGAAGTTAATGTTGGAATTTCAGATTTAATCCATTCCTGAGCAGGAAGAGCAATCACTTTGGCCTTAACCTCAGCTTTGAAAACACTGTTTTGCATACATGCTGTTTCAACACTTCTGGGTTGCAATTCAGCATCAAATAATCAATATTCAAGCCTGTTCCCCTTGCAGCCTCCCTGACAATCAGACTGAATTCCACCTTCAACAAGACTGTTGACACCATTTGAAACTGAAGAACAAATGCTGCGTATCTCCATGTTTTAAAGAGCATTTTTGTGCAATACAAATTATGAATTTCTGTGTTGCCAGTGTATGCACACCTTATCTGGTTCCACTTTTTTCAATTGGTATGATTGCTTGCTGTGTTTCCCTGACAAGAACAGGGATGCTGTACAGAAAATGCAATACACACATGAAAATTCAGACAGTGATAAATTTGCCATGTAAAGAAACATTTACATGATTAAAGTAATAGTCTTTGTATTATTTTTTGAGAGGATTTTCTCAACTTTTTGCACAGCAGAACTGCTCTGGTTAAAACCACAGATTTTTCGCCATTTTAGAACTGATGGTCTATTTCTAAGTAGCACATCTACATGACTTTTAAATATCTCCAGGATGCTTTACTTTTGGGCTTACAGCTCTCGTTGGGAATAAGTTTCCATGAACTTAGCCTAAAGGTTTTCTGATACAAGATATTTAAACACCAGGAATTCATGAAAAAAAGGCCACATTTGCAAATGCTACATATTCTCTAGTACATTGAAGGCATACTTGTTCTGAATAATTCTTCAGAATTCCCACTGTTTTGCATTTTTTTAGCAGGAAGAGTAAGCAGAGCTAAACTAATGAATAGGATCTGCTCTCTGGCAAGTCCTACAATTTTTGCAAACTAAACGTATCAGCATTTAAATGCGTATTTTGGTAACAGAAAAACACCTTCTGTCCATAAATGTTTATTCTCTTCTGTTATATGTCCAGCCTTTTCCTAAAACCAATGCATCTCACAAGTCTGGGACCTTGTTATGCAAGTTTTTGAGGAATTTCTCTGTGTGACATTGCTTCCTTCTGTTTCCAATGACTGTACATACAAGAATCATCAGATCAGCTTCGAAAATGCAGGAGATTCTGCAGAAACAGGTCCAAGCTGAGAGGACAGTCAGAATCACAGTCTTAACAAAGAGATGCATTTACCTCCTATGAATAGTGTTCCACACTGTAAGTGTTCCACAATGGGGCAAGTTGCAGCATAAAATGCTGTCGGACACGAGTCATTAATTAAACCAATTTTCCTTTCCGTGTTAACAAGTACTTCAGAACTCAGATAATTTTGTTTTCAATTAGGCCATACATTATCTAGGGACATTTTAACAAAGAGTAAACAACTTCAGAAAAAAAAATATGACAGCTTCTACTCCAAACAATAAAAAAATTGAGTTCGGTACCTTAGAGTACTTGCTTTCTTTTGCCAGCACTCAGCACATTTGCAACAACACTGAAGTGTTTTATTACAGATATATCTCACATAATATGCTTGTAGCCATGCTCCAGATTCCAAATCTGTGCTTGCAGTTTCCACAGGTCTGTTTCCCACATGGCAGGAGAAAGATGTGCAAGAAAGAAAGCCATTTTGACTTAAAATCCTTGGAAGACTGACTTGGGAAAATCCAAACATGAGCACTGTCACAATATGCAGGAAGTATACCTAGCATGCAGCCAAAAACTTACTGTCTGTACTGCAGGCTGTGCTAAGGTACATAGCCCTACTGGAGGACCCAGGTGTCTCCTGTGTAACAGGTGTGTACATTTGTAGGTAAACTTGCACTAAAAGGTCTCCTCACAGTTTGGGTTGACTCTGGCTCCCACTCAGCCAACTGAAATACTCCTAGTAGTCTTCAAAAACACCTCAGATCCCTGGATTAATTACCGTCAGCCATCCTGTAACACCACCACTCAGCCCTCTGGAGAACAAACACAGCTAAGCACAGTCGAGGCAGAATGTCTTAGCAATTGCCAGACCCTCTTGTCACTACAAAACCGACAACATTTGTGGCAAATACTGCGGTGTCTGCAGAATATCCAACTTAGTATTTGCCATTTTCTAAAACCACAAGAACTCCCACACGTCACTGTAGTTCAGTGGAGAGCTACTACAACTCTGTGCACAACGGCTCTTAACACAGGGTCTCTGACTACCCTGCACTTAGTCTACAGGAGCTCCTGTATATGTGGTATTGTCCCACGGTTCCCCTCAGTGGTTCTGAAATAGTTAAGGTCACTACTGTGTAGTGCTATGTAAAGGAGAAATTTCCCTGTCCTTGCCTAAGTGAATGGCTGGGATTAAACTGACAGCCCACCTTAGTGATGGTGGAATAATTGGTTGTTCAGCTCTGTCCTTGTCAGAGCTCTGACAGTTCTGCAGATGTCCTGCTCAGCTCTCCAAAGGTTAGCCTCAGCTGGAGCTGGTGTTCATTAATCATTCCTTCCTGACAGGACTCAGAGCAGCCCACATCTGCCACTGTCCCCCTCAATCCCTGTCGCACCCAGATTGTGTGTAATCACTGCTGGTTTTCTTAAGAGGATACCTGATAAGGGAATATGCATTTAACTATGAGACACGTGGTATTGCCTTCTCTCTTGGCAATTCTTTCAGCAGAGGCATGGTAATATGGATTTGGTGTCGTTGTCCAAGATAGTCCAGTACAAAAACAGTGAAGTGTGGACTGGATGTACAAGAAGTATACAGTATCAGTCTTTAAGCGTCTGTAATGCCCTTGTATAACAACAATTTTCAGTTGAGTATCATACTCACACTGAAGATGGAAGGACACGGTATCATAGTAACCTTGCATGGGTACATGGCAGCTACAAACTGCACCTGATTTGGAGTGAATGGAAAAAAAAAAAGTTCTGCAACTATCTCAATGAGTATTCGGGGAAAGAAAAGCTTCAGTACAGTCTTCTGATCTGGTAATTTTTTCCAACTGCTGCATTTCTCTAGACTGTTGCAGTTGCTTAGCTGTCTTCTTGCATACACAGTGACTAAAAAATCCTGTTGAGAGCATTACATTAGCTAAGGTGAAGAGGATAATTTCCAGAAGTTCTTTCATGTAACTAATTTCTTTGGATTATTCTGAGTGCATTTATTAGAAACTGTAAGATTTGTCCATGATTAGTAAGGCAGCATA
>NW_008616790.1:0-37794 GCF_000691845.1 Merops nubicus | reverse complement strand
AAAGAGAACTACTAAGATAATTTACAGCAATTTCAAGTATGCACAGCACTTAATGCCATATGAACAATGCCAGAAGGCCTCCAACATGAGCAATTGGCAGCACAGGATTTGGCTATTTGCACAACAAAGAAAGGAAAGCAGTTGTAAAGCACACAGCCTCAGTTTCTAAAGTTTGTTAGCCATATAAGTATACGTTTTAAAAAGAAAAAGATGAAGCTGGATCGTGGTTCTGCATAGCTCATGCCCTCTCAATCTGCAAGAAAACCTAAGTGGATTCTGAAACAGAAAGCCAAATTGAAAAAAGAACATAGGTAAGGCAGGCAGAGGAATCCCTCTCAGAAAACCAGAAAAAGGCCAAGAAAATAAACCATAGCTATCATCCCCCGGAGGTTCTATGGTGTTTTTTTTTTTCCCCTCCAGTTTAACCACTCAATACTGTGTGCCCCAGAATAAACTATGCATTCCACAGACAAAACCACAAATATATTACTTACATATCTTGATTAAAATAAGCATCAGCACACAGATTGCCAGTTGCCAAGACTGTGTAAGAAATGAAATTATTACCCACTTCACAATCTTATTACAAGATTGCCCACTGACTTTTCTTAGGGTGCTGCTGTTCATATGTGAGCATTGCAGGAATCATCATTTCAAATAATTGATTAACTGTCTAGTCCACAAAGTTTAAAAAGGAACAAACAAGGACATTAAGTGATTAGCATTCTTCCCTTTAATTTGCAAATCCTGTCTTCACAGCTAAAAAGCCAAATGCCTCAGGCTCCATCCCACGCACATAGATCCCAACAAACTTGACAGCAGAAAGAAGGTGCTACAGACACACATAACTGACATGCTGGATTAAAGCAATCAACACACTGGCCATTAATCACAATTGAAAGATTTACAGTGCTCTTACAGAATGGCAGTGGGCCTATTCCAGAAGGGAGGAACTGCCATGATGAATTTCAAACTATTGAGCCAACCCACTAACGTGATTTGGTCAATACAAGCAATTATAGCTGTGAATCTTCAGTGAACTCAAGTAAATTTTGGATTTAGATGAAAAGAGAAAAAAAAAAAAAATCAAACTAATGGGACTACATTTGGGTTCCACAACACTGACTTTACTAGGGAAACTTAAGAAATCAAATCCATCCTAAATGACACACTCATAACCAGTCCCCATCGTGTGTTGCTGTTCTCCCAGAGGACATTAGAAACTTTCATTGCTCAACTGCCAATGATGCTTTGTGGTGCTGCCACAACAGCAGCATGGATATATCAAATTTAACAATGTCAGAAAAGCAAGAGAAGGTATAACCACTTGCAAACCATTCTGAATCTCTTCAAGATTGAGAGTGGTTATCAGTTACAAAATTATGTACATTGCTGGATGGCATACTAACATCACAAAAACTATTAGCAGTTCTATCAACTGTGTCAATAGCCCCATTGCTGGGGATTGCATGAGGACAGAAAAAGTTGATAATGTGACTAAACCAGATGAAGAATAGAACAAACAGATGAGGACCAATCCCATTGCTTTATGAAATTATTTTCTCATTATTATTATCCCTATCCATTGCAGTACTGCCCAGACAACAGGTCACTCAAATGCAAACCAAAAAGTTGGGCCATGACTGCAGGTCTGGGAAAAATTTTGGTACCAAAGTAACACATCCAGTAGATTACAACTACAGTTGCTGTCCATAAACATTAAGCAACAGTCAGGTTCAAAATCTTCACTATGCTTTATGTGTAGGTATAACTAAAAGACCTCCTCCTAACAAAGGATGTACATGCTATCTCCCTGATTTTCCTTCAACTTACTGGGAGCCACATAAAATGATTAAACAAGTAAGGCCTGTTTTTCAGTCAGTAAGAATTGCATTATTTTTTTTTTTTTTAATACATTTGCATTATCTAGTATTCCAGCACAAAATACTGTCATTCATTTGTGTATTCTCAACAGCAGCTACAGAAAACAAGGAACAGTATTTTGTGTTTTGAAATTTAGTTATCTCTGCCCTTCTGCTTCCTGTACTTACGCTCCTGCACCTCACCACACACTTCACTTACCACTAAAACAGACTTGAAACACTGGCATATCCAAGGAACACTATGATTCTTAGACTACAAATAGAAAGATGCAAGTTCAATTACTTTTACTATTGTGCTCCCTCTGCTGGTTCTAAAAAAATTTACCATTGGAAAAGAATTTTTGCAGAACTACACTGATGTCTGGGTTTACCACTACACAAAAGCTGGACAATGAAAATGCCCCAACACCTTTGCTTAAGTTTCTTTAGGATTCAGATGAAGACACTTCTGGGTTTTTCCAAAGACAGAGAAAGACAATCATGAGAACAAGGTGTTACCTTAGGCTTAGGAAAACACTGAACAGTTGGGGTAACAATGTTCTCCTGCATAGGAGCAGAAAGCTTGCTCCACAGAGACACAGTGTCTCAATACTGTGTACTTGCTCCACAGAGTACACAGTATTGAGACAGTCCAGCATGCAGGGGAGAGACTCCTCTGCCTTTTGTGGTCTCTGTACAGGTGGAGCTGTATGGATAAAGACTCTAGAAGGTGTTAACAGAAAAAAAAAAAAGAGGAAACAAGTATCTGTCTGATACAGTGTCCCTTTAAATCCTAATTGTATGGCCTATGGAAAAGCAGCACTATGAAAAAGGAGACAGCAGCATCACCACAATACAGTTAAAGTCACTGTGATGCAAGTAAAACAAGATATTATCTCATGTGTTCTGTACCTACATTTTCTCCCTTACCCAGTCCTTCTATGCTCTGAAAATAGGTTCTGGTCTGTGAAAATGAAAGGAAACAAGTATTTACAGCTCTTTAAGATAGTGACAAGAGCTACTTGGCTCCACTCATTGGAAAGACTTGACACATTTAGACATACACCATCCTGTCACAAAATAAATAACACTAGACCAAAGATTCATTTTGGTGTAAGATGACATATTAGGATAATTGGAATGAGCAAGCTTGCCATGCTGAACTAGTAAATACGGTTAGAGCTTTTAAGTGCATTTAGAGGAAACGGAGAACAAAAATACAACAAGCTTTGCCTTTTTATTTGGCATTATTGTTCCCCTCCCCGCCCCTACTTTCATACTGCCCTCCCCTTTCCTTCACTTCTGCTTCCTCCAAAGGTCATCTAGTCCAACCCCCCTGAAACAAACAGGGACATCTCCAACTAGATCAAGCTACTCAGAGCCTCATCCAGCCCGATCTTGAACCTCCCCAGTTCAACCGGTCTCAGTACAGACCCTTGATGGTCATCACTTGTCACTTTTGTCCAGCTAGATGTCGAGCCATTGACCAGTACTCTCTGAATGCGACCGTCCCTCCAGCTTCTTATCCACTGAACAGTCCCCATCGAACCCATATCTCTCCAGCTTAGAAAGGAGGACGCTGTGGGGGACAGTGTCAGAGGCCTTGGCAAAGTCAAGATAGATGATGTCCACAGCTCTTCCCTTGTCCACCGGTGCAGTTGCTTCATTATAGAAAGCCACCAGATTGCTGGCAAGTTAAGAAAGAAAGATGTCTATAAATATCTACATTTTCTATATCTAATAAGAAAAAAAGTAGTTTTTTTAAATCAACAACTGAAGTATGGACTTTGAGTAACTTGGAATCCTTAAACACTCTAAAGTTCAGTAATGCAACAACACAGCTTGAGAGGAAGAAACCATGAAAGATGTCAGTAAACACAGAAGTGTAACAAACCATGAACCATTTACATGCTTTTTGTCACAGAAGTTACAAATATCTAATACCCCTGTTGTGTCTCATTCACAAAGGTCATCCTACAACAGGAGAACAAACTAAAATGAGTAGAGCTCCTCAGAACCAGAGCAGAACCTCATTAACTGGACTACAAAGATATAGCACAAAGCAACTGCACAGAAACAACACTAAGTGAATACATTGTGGACAGACTGTGAGGAGACCAGATATAGCAGTGAAGACCCAAGGAGACAAATGTGTACTGAAGAGCATCTAAGAGATATATTCTGCAAGTGCATAAGCTGTAAAGAGATGTTCACCACACAGACCCCTAGTTGCTCAGTATTTAATATGAATGTACAACTGGGCTCAAACATTGCAAATAAAAAAAAAAAACAAAAACAAAACATACCATGTGACTTCTATAGCCACTAAAAGCTATGCAAGAGCAAATAAATAAATGTGAACAACAAACAAATGGAACGAGCTTCTGACCTACTCATGGATTTTTCATGAGATGAAAAAGAAATTTGTCAGACAAATTATTTGCTCTGAATTATTAACTCAGCTGTAATTATAGCCATTGGCAGGCAGAGAAACCCATAACTTAGACTGATGATTTCTGAGTTTCTCAGCAAATCCATCATCAGATGATGATACAAATAAATTAATATATTTTTGCTGAACTTGTGAAGCCATATATTGTTTTGTTCAGGGTACAGCCACTGCTCTGGACAGTGACTCTAGGTCAAATTGTTGAACTCACAGCCTTAGATACCGTATCATACAGCAATTTCCTTTCTTTGCAGTCTACACTCTGCTCTCCCAAGGAACCAAATATTTAAACAGGGGTTCCTGTGTTTCACCTGTAAATCCTGTATTATTAAAGAGACTGCAGTTTTCTCCTGTTTTGGATTCCTAACCACTTCAGTTGTCCTGTTTTCTGGGTATGTCTGTACCAGGGAGCAGTGCAAGGGACAGAAGGCCTCATTTTGCCTCTAGGTGACAGCAGGTCACAAACAAGCCCTCAGCATGTCTTCCAATCCAGGAACCAGAAACACAAGAACAAAGGCTGGCAGTGTGTTTATCTGTTTCTACATTCTTCCATTTTTGAACATGAATGGCCACAATGGAGAAGATTTAAATTAGGATTTTTACCTGGTAGATTATCTATAATTGTTCTACAGAAAAAGCATATTCTGGCACAGGGACTTCTGTACCGTGATTACAATACACTGTCTGTTTTCCCAATGACCAGGCCCAACAAAAATTATAACACCAGCAGGGAGATGAACCAATATGCAGACTGTATTGTAGACAGAAATGTCACTATATGAATGACCGCCGGGGTACAAACAAGTCAACAAGCTCAGACATGATCGACGCCACCCCCAACGATCCCACAAACGACATGACCCGGCTCACAACAGGTGGTACAGAGACCCGAGGTTGCCCATAGTTGGCATGGGAAACAGCCAGACCAGCCAGTTAAACACGTAAGAAAAAGGTGCCCACATGGCAACTCTCACCCGAACGAGCCGCGTTTGCAAAGGCCTAAACAGACCAAGGCCCAGCTCCAGGAGAGTCAGGAGATCTGCCCTGAACCAGGAAGCTCTGTGGAGTGCACTCCACAGACAGACACTCCCGACTCCCTGCCAGTGGTCCCAGCTTTTATCCCCAAGCAGACACCTGACCTTTGTTCACTCAATGCAGGACACCTGGGGCTCATTTCCCTTCTGGCTCTCCCTGCAGGGCTGGCCGCACCCTAGGGGGAAGCTCTAAGGCAAACTCACCCCCTCTGTATGAAGGGCTGTGGGAATCACCCATATGTCAACCTTAATTCAGGGGCTCAGGGTTCAAACCCCAGCATTTCACTGTCCTAAAGAGATGCAAGCTTTGCCCTGTATGTGCACATAGTTATCAAGCTTCTGCTCTCTACAGCAGTTATGGTGCTTAAGTAAATCAATTTTTTAACTTCTGCTATACTCACAGTAAAAGTCTGAGAGATCAGAACAAAAATTCCAGGCTTACATTTAATGTTGCTGACTCACTGTGATAACAAATGAGTTATAATACTTTCTCATCTCAGATATTTTACCTATTAAAGGGAGCAAAAATAAAGTGAGAATAAAATAAACATTGTTTTACATATGATATCCTAGAAACCTTGCTGAAGCCATCAGAAACATGGGAGTTTTATTTTCAGCTTTTCAAAATACTAATAATTTCATAAAAAGAACTTATTTACAAAAATCAAACAATGCAATGTAATGACTAAAGTGATTCAATCTGTCTATACTAAAAGCCTTAAACCTCTAGAAAATTCTAAGAAGCCTTCTAATGTGAGCTTCCACATGTGAAAGTCCTAACTCAGTTACAGTTTGGGCTCTGGAGCATGCCACTACAGAAATACTGCATTAGCATTCAAGACAGAAGTCCTTCTACTCTGTAACAAGGTAGACACACACACACACAGAGTCCTAGGCTTTCACATTTGAGCAGAAATGTTTCCAGCCTTCTTCTGTTCATATGAAAAGCAGTGTTGCACTCAAACTCCATAAAATCAAGTGATTGCATCAGTTCTTTCCCCATCCTATGCATCCACTGATTAAATTACTCACTGTTCTGCCAATGACCAGGCCCAACAAAAATAATAGCACCAGCAGAAAGAGAATCCAATATGCAGACCATATTGGAGAGAAGAAGGACATTCCATGAATGATCGCTGGGGGTACAAACAGATCAATCAGCTGGTACATAATTGACACCACCCCCAACGATCTCACAAAGGATGTAACTCAGCCCACAACAGGGGGTACAAACAGAGACCCGAGGTTACCCACAGTTGGCATGGGAAACAGCCAGACCAGCAAGCTAAACACATATGATAAAAGCGACCACATAGTGATTCTCACCCAACTGGCCCACATTCACAAAGGTCTAAACAGACCAGGGCCCAGCTCCAGGTAGAGTCAGGAGGTCTGCCCTGAACCAGGAAGCTCTGTGGAGTGCACTCCACAGACAGACACTCCTGACTCCCTGCAAGTGGTCCCAGCTTTTATCCCCAAGCACACACCTGACCTTTGTTCACTCAATGCAGGACACATGGGGCTCATTTCCCTTCTGGCTCTCCCTGCAGGGCCGGCCGCACCCTGGGGCGAAGCTCTAAGGCAAACTCACCCCCTCTGTATGAAGGGCTGTGGGAATCACCCACATGTCAACCTTAATTCAGGGGCTCAGGGTTCAAACCCCAGCATTTTACTCACAAACCTGCTTCCAGACATTTTTCCAATTTTACCTATTCTTTTCAGTCCTTGCACTTCTAATTTTTCATGATCTGAAAACATTTTCCTCATTATGAAAAAGTTAAGAGGTTGTTCAATTCTAAAATTTCCTCTCCGTGGGTAGACTGATAAGGTGAGACATTTGAAGATGCACAGAAGCTAATTGTTCCCTCACATTCCTCTGTCACTTAAACCCCTCGAGGGTGACCAGGGGAAAAAGAAGTCTGCCCTCAGATTTCACAGAGTGGTGGCCAAAGGCACCGTGTGCTCTCTTGCATCTGTGCAATGCCCAAGATAAGACATTGCACAGCACAGCGTAAATGATAACGCAAAGCACAAAACAAGAGAGAAGCATAGATTTTATGTAAATGTAGAAAAGAAAATAAAAAGTCTTATAAACTATTTGGAATTTGTGATTGGGAAAACAGTGTATAACAGTTGTGGGGGAAAAATGCTTCTCAGGCAGAACAGTCATTATCACCCAAGTTCAGCATAGTATAGCATTGTGCATACCAACTATGAAAGGAAATAGTTACCATGCCTGTCATGAGTATTGACTTAGTGTGCCAAACATTAGATGATGTAGATGCAGACTTAACATACTACTTAAAAACATACACTCAAAAAAAAAAAAAAAAAAAAGCCTGCAATAGCTGCCGCTTTTTTCCCCCTTTCTAAATAAGAAATGTACCTTTTATTTTGTTAGATAGGTGTCTAATCAAGAGAATTGCTATCATGAAAATCTCTCACAATAAACCAATAACATGGTCACCGTGGGGGAAAAAACCCTGATTGACATTCTGAAGGTGTTGTAATAGTTGGATACATTTCAAAGCATTATACAGATAAAGCATTACATAAATTTGCATAGTTGTATTTCTTACCCTAATCTTCTTGCAAAAATGCCCCCAAGAAAATTCTCATTGTCTACTTTAAGCTGATGCTCAGGTAGTTCATTGTATGTCCTGTCAATTTTTAAATGGTACTGTCAGGGCTTCAAACTGACAGGAATCACCCCAAGTCAGAAGCTTCATTCATAAACCCAGTAACAAAAAAGCAGCATTTGGTTATAGGCACTTGAGCTCAAGTATAATCAGAAATCACGATTCATTAGTTCATAATTCAAAACGGTCACTTATATAAACTGCTCCCTTTCCTTTCAATGCCTTGCTCAAATTTGTGCAGAAGCTTAATCTTTTGCTATTATGTAGACATCTTCACTAAATCTGATTAGCCTGCACATGGATTTTAGACACCGTGAACCATACATGTAAGTGGAGCATGTTGGCCACTGAGCACTCAACATGATATCACAAATTTCAATTAATATTGTAAATTCATGCTGATTATGCCATAGAATACATTACTATCCTACAGAACATGCAGTGCATGAGAACTTTTTTGCAGGACATGGTGAGCGAAACCAGCATAGTAGGTGCTCTCAGGGCACAGGCAGCAGACCACATAGGAGCTGTAGGATTACTGCTGCTGCACATTCTTCCCCCTAACACAGGAAATGGTGGGTTTGATGTTTAACTATTGGTCAAATGAAAAATTGAGCACTAGAGAGTTCAGTTTTCCAAAGAGAAAGACTGAGACAAGCAATGGGTCCCTAACAAAAGCAAAGCGAAGCAAAATATAGAGACTTTCATTAGGTTCCCATTAAATTCCATTCAATAAGGCCTACAAACTAAGAAAGATCAGTGGATTCATGAACAGGATTGCTATAACCTTCAGTGATGAATCCCAATTCATTTCCAGTTTAATTATCTTCACTTCTTCTGGGAAAACTGATTGCATCCTATACATCATTCAAACAAATAGCTCTTCTTGTAACAGATTTCTACCAGCTCTATCATATCAATGAGTGACATCTGTCAGAAAGCTCCCCGATTGCATTAGGATCTTTAGACAAATCCTTCCCATGAGAGGCCTAGCTTTGGTTAAAATTTTGCATGCACGGATGACAAGTTTGCTTTAAGATAGGCAAAGACAATCCCCAAAACACTTCTGCCAGCCTTATACGCTACGCTGCCTTCCCAGCACCCTCTTGTTCATGTGAGCTGTTAAAACAGCCATAGCTGGCGGTAATTGCTGTTGACATTGTTTGGAGCTTTGCCTCACTGCCAGAGACAAATCTTTCATTCATGAAGGAGTGCTTGTTAGGCCAGTGCTGGACTCCAAACCCATTTAATTACATTTAAAAAAAAAAAAAAAAAAAAAAAAAAAAAGAAGAAAAGGAAAAAAGGGGGAAAAAAAGCAAAAAAAAAAAGCAACTACTTAGCTCTGGTGGGAAATTTGTACATAAAGGGCTGGTATCTGGGTCTTTCCTCCACTATTCTGTCTCTCAAATAGTTTTAAAATATAACAGCATCTCTCTCCCCAGTCCCTTCCCTTCTAGCCACTGCAACGGCAGTAGTGACCCTCATTAAAAGACCAGTTTGTTATGGAATGTTTTCCCAATGATTCACTAACAAGGGCTTTTCTCTGCAGCAATCAAGGGCTTGCAAGTGCTGTGTAAGGGCTCTCCAAGGGCTGATTACTTCAAGAATTTCAAAAGTAAAAAAGTGTAAACAGGTACATGGAAAAAGCCTCTTTTGAGCAATTATGTAAACATTCCCAATGGGATTTAAAAACCTTCATGCTGAAACTGTCAAGTCTGACGCTTTCTTTAATTATATTCACACATCCCTTTCTACACATACCTACCAAGCAGCAGTCAGATACTCCGGAAACCAATGGCGAAACACACAGCGCAGAGTTATAGAACATTATATATAAATATAGTTAGCATAAATAAGCAATGGGGCTTGAGAATCAATCCTACTCATTATGTAGGACCTGGATGTAGCCCCAAGGAAAATGGTGGGATGGATTTCTGTGTGATTTCAAAAAGATGAGGTAAACAAGTACTCTCTTCTGTCTGTGTAATAGCATTCCCAATGGGATTTAAAAACCTTCATGCTGAAACTGTCAAGTCTGACGCTTTCTTTAATTATATTCACACATCCCTTTCTACACATACCTACCAAGCAGCAGTCAGATACTCCGGAAACCAATGGCGAAACACACAGCGCAGAGTTATAGAACATTATATATAAATATAGTTAGCATAAATAAGCAATGGGGCTTGAGAATCAATCCTACTCATTATGTAGGACCTGGATGTAGCCCCAAGGAAAATGGTGGGATGGATTTCTGTGTGATTTCAAAAAGATGAGGTAAACAAGTACTCTCTTCTGTCTGTGTAATAGCATAAGACCTCCTAGGATGTCACTATGTGGTGAACACACTGAAAAAAATTATGCATGATTAAAAAAATAAAACAGAATCTCAACACTCTCCTCGAAACATAGCTTACACTTTAGAAGGAGCAAACAGAACTGTACTACCCACACTAAATTCCAGATGGCATAAGCTATTTTGTCAAGAAAATGGAGTAAGAACTGAATGCAATACTTAAATGGATTTGGCTTTTTGGTATTCGTCCCGGTTTTCAAGTTTATATGCTTTTTTTTTAAACATCTGTTTACTTAAGCATTTTAGGACAGAGGCCACAAATGTTCCTGTATAGTAGACAAAATAAACCAAATTGCCAGTATTATTAATGGATTGCAACACCATTTCGGATAAAAGTACATGGAAAGTGCCACTAACTGCAATGTTGGTTTTCCTCTACAGTTAAAATTCCTTTCCTTATGAATAACAACCACCTGTTCTGTACTAACAAATCATCACAGAATAATTTTTCTGTTACATGGTAAGTAATGTTCAGAGTAAAACTACTTAATTCTGTATGACAACTACATTCAGCTGTTTCTCTATAATTCTCTACCATAATTGAATATTGATCTACATAAAGCAAAATGTTTATGTCTTAATGTGGAATGCAATAAATTAAGAGGAACAATACTGTCTTATTTTTGAGATTATATAATTTCATGAGTCAATATGACATTATAACACTAAAACTTTGAGAAAAGTTAATTAAGATGGCAAAGCTAGGAGTCAAAGAAAAACATCAGTCTGTCCCATGATTTACATCTGCATCATAAAACAGATATGTCTTATTATTTCTATCTTTACAAAATCCTTAATCCTTTCAACAGAAAAAGCAAGTTTGGTTTCTTTTTGTCATATCAGTGTAGTTGTCATTAAATAAAATACCGAAATTAAATTATATGAGCGTAAACATCTCTGATACTCAAACATTTGGCAGCTGTATCAGTTGTCCTATAACCCAGAAGAAACTAAACTGAAATCTGCACCATCTTACACCTGTGATATCTGCTTGGCAAAAAAAAGATATTGGGCCCTACCTGTGTTTATCAGCCCTTAAAATGTCAAAATTTTGTGCAGAATCTCTTACATAACACATACAAAGCTCTTCTTTCTCAACTGACGAGAAGGTAATGCCACATAGTGAGCTCTCCTTTTGCAGTAGCATTTTTCTGACACTTGTCCACAAAAAATAGGAGCCATATTGGAAAAATCATCAGGGAATTATACCCATTGTCTGTTGCATTGTGGTTTTCTCTTACAGTATAAATTTAAAAACATGGTACTTCCACTTATACATGCTTGTATTAAAAATGTTACCTAATATTTAAAAAAAAAAACAAGCCAGAAAGACACATTTTACCATTATAGAAAATCTGAAATAAGTATGACTATTGACTACCTACACTTGAAGTTAATGTTCCTTTTGAAAAAAGTTTAAATTAAACTTATGATATGACTCATAGACAGCTATGTAACATGCACTTTTGATGGTTTTGATCTATCCCCTTGGGCTTGCTTTATGCTTTACTATAGAAAACCCCACGGTTAATACAGATGTAGGAAAGCAGTAATTCTCAAGAATAAATGTAAGAAATCAACTACTTTGACTCTAACCAAACCATTACCAAAAAAAAAAAAAAAAAAAAAAAAAAAACAAAAAAGGGTTTTTATGTAAGGCTTCCCAGCTATACTTCTGAACTGTTTATTTTATGAACTTCACAATATAATTTTCATCAGGTTCATTTTCAGCTTCCCTAAAACTAAATTGAAGATACACATAACTTGTACCCAAACCCAAGGTAATCTGAATCCAAGATCACAAATTATGTTTTGGGATGAATATTTAAGATTGCTCTTTTGTGGCCTGTGTAAATCAAACTTTTCCAAGCAACGAAACTCTGGAATTGATTTCGTCATCTCATTTCCTGTACTCTTAGGCTACCAGTATTTGCTTTTTACATGTGACGCCATCATTCCAATCCCTAACTCTACTTCATTGTTGTTAGGAAAAAAAGTCCACAAATACAGCAATGTTTTTCAGATAATGAGAACCGAACAGAAAAATACATGTATTTGCAAACCTGCAGAAGGGTCAGTTGCTTACCATATTGCTCCTACAGTTTAAGACAAGACAATCAGCATTATCCAAATCTTCCTGAAGTCTACAAACCCGCACTTCTAAATGACATTTGAATAGACTTTTGACCAGGTCCCAAGGCATGATGCAGGTAAGGTATTTACTACACTCTGATCAATGAAAAGACTATTAGTCACACTAGTAATTGATTATAACAGATTATAATCCCTCCACAGGGATTTGTAACATTTGTCACTGGAGGTTTCCAAAATAACGGTTTGGAGAAACTGAGGAGTATGTTTGCATTAGATACCTAACAAAATTACTCCCCTGCAGAATTGAATCCAACAAAAAAAATTGAGTAATGTTCTTAGCCTTCCTTGATTCTTAATAAAAACAATTTTGCTGTACAGTCCCTTCTCTGCCTGTTATTTTATTCTTGCACAAGTTAGACTACTATTTCGATTTGTTCTCATTGATAGCTTTAAGTAATGGCATAGACTTAAAATTATTAGCTTATAAACATACCTTTTGTATTTCACATGTGTAGCAGAAGCTGAAAGCATTAATTTGTCAATAAGTCTGTTTCAAGTGAGACTAGATATAGAGCAGGACTAAGTACACACAAACAAAAAATAAATCACTTTATTTTTCCTACAGGTAAATGAGCTTGTAAACGTTCAGGTATTTTAGGATTTACTGAGACTATCACTATAATTCTGAAGCATACTGCACATATGACAGTGTATTAGAAAATTAAGGGTGTTTCAGTAGAGAAACATAACACGAAAATTTAGTTCATACTCTAAGATGGATCTTCCATTCAAAGATCAAATCAAGAGTTAAAAGTCACCACTGTAAAATATTTTTTGATCTTAAAATGAAAACCTTTTGGAAATCTCAGTGAAGAATTTCAGCGCACATCTGATACTGGAAGGTTTTTTGTACAATGTCACAGAACATGCAAATGACAATTCTCAACAGCACATGAGGGTCTACACAGAAAAAGACACAACAAACAAAACTGGCAAACTCTCAAAGAGTTTATATTTCAGAGAATTAGACTCAACTGTATTTAAAAAAACATGGCCTGGAAAACCACAGGTCTGACAATAAACTTAGGAGTGCACAATACCCTAAGTCTAACTCTAGTGCGGAAACTGTCTTCTTTTAAAATATTAATAGAATTTGAATTTTTTTCCTTTCTTCACTTGCCTTGCTGGGAAATGTAGGTAGACTTGTATATATCAAAGAGCAAATCCTCTGTATAGGAGAAAGAGGAGAGCAGAAAAAAACTATTTTGACAAGAAAATTTTTTTGTGGTGAAAATTTTTTTTGTCTCCATGAAAACTAAACATTAACTTAAAAAAACCCCAAAAAACTCTGTAAATGTCTGTCTATGGGATGAAAAATGCTTCCCTACAACAAGTCAGAGATAGACAAACAGCCCCAAACCCTTTCTTGACAGCATTCTTCAAATATCTGAGGAACAATTACAAAAAATCCATATGAAAAACCATCCTCTCCAAGGTATATTACCCAACCCATGAATGAGCGTTTCCCCCCCACCCTCACGTCCCCCTCAGTAATTTACCTTACCTCTTGTTAAATTGTCTGTGCATTCTGGAAATGAATATCTCAAGTTAGATGGAAGAAAATATTGAATAGAAAAGGCTTTCCCCCACTCCTCCAGTTTACCTCAAAGCAGAGAAACCACATTTGTCCTTTGACCACAACAGAAAAAATGCTACATGCCAATGTTTTTTTTTAACATAATGCCAAAAACACAAGCTGCAGAGAAAGAGGCTCCATTCTCTTTGTAGAGTTCATTTCTTCTGTTGATGTTCATCTGATGACATGTTTGTTTTCAGTTAAGTTGAGCATAAACATATTTTTATTTTATTCATTTGATAGTTATTTATATAGCAGAATGCCTACTGTGATGACTGACATAACAGTCCCACACCAATATATTCACAGGAATGTCTCTTCCACAGCTCCTTCAGGAAAATGCATCTATTTTGGTTCTTCTTAGAAGACCTCTTTACCTTTGTATTACATTGCTTCTTCCCCTTTGTATTCCATTGCTTCCTCTACAGAAGAGAAACAGGGAGGACAGTGACACATACTAGAGAGGCAGGATACCTGGGCAGTAAGTCTAAAAGCCTGGAGCAGAAATGAATTTATCTTCGAGCAAGGGCACAATTTGATATATAAGAAGTGCCCAGGGGAAAAAAGTGACTCTTCCATTGCATCATTTATCAGCAGAGTCTCTGTAACACCAAATAATGGACACTTGAACCACAAGAGTAGAAGCCTGCACTCTACTCTTCAGCTGGCATAAACCCTACCTGTACTCTCTGAAAGATCCAGGAAGACTCAGGGACTGGTGTACATTGCTTTGGGTATGTGCCCAAAGCAGAGCAGTTTCAGTTTGCAGAATAAATGAAGCAAGCATTTCAGCATGCAGTAGAGTCTGTGTTGTCCCCTCAAAGGCAACATGGCTGAAATGTCAGATTCTCTCAGAGTAAACTGCTCAAGGTAGAAACCTTATCGTTACACAGGTCTTTTGCCTGCGATGCACACACCACTGATACTCCAAAAATTCTATGCAAGAAACACCATTACAGGACACTAGGAAACACTAGCAGAGATCAACAGAAACTAGTCAAACAGCTACTGCTGTTATAACAGTTTTAAATACCATACGATATCCCTAATTGTGATCTGCTTTCTGTGTGGTTTGGGAACCTCAGATTGATAATCATGGCTTTTTATCTACCTATAGTATTTAGATTCCCACAAACCAGATAAGACATACTATCATATCTTTGAAGTGGTTCTCTGGAGGCAATTCCACAAACAAATATGTCTGCCCATAAAAAAATAAAAACAAAACCCAAACCATCACATGACTAATAAAAGGCTTTTGCCCATGGCCCTTAACAATATGGTAATTTATTTTAAACAGATATAGTCCTGAATATGACCCACTTAAAATTATTAAAAAGATATGGTGTTTATTTTTGCTGTCCATAAAAGAGGCAACAGCTTATGAATATTCAGACTCATCAAATGCAATTAACATGATTGGCTCCTACTGAAATACAATTTTCTGTGTTTATGGGAGCTGGATGTAAAAACTACTGAGGTCAAGTTAATAAGCTTGTGAAGAAAGTATCAACTGCCAAGCAATGGACAACAACGGTACTAATCCCCTTTTCTGAGGAAATGATTTAAATTCTCCTCGGTAAACTAGGAAAACTCCAGAGCGTGGAGTCAATCAGCACTGATAAATGTGGAACAATTACCGAGGAAGCAATAAAAGCTTGTGTCCATTTATAGTGAGAATAAACATGGGATTTAATTAGCTAGAGCACAACAAGTGTTCTGGAGAATTGGTTGATCACTACAGCACCGGCCTCATCGATCTTGTCCAAGATAGGCAGTTCCAGCAGATGACCTGCAAATATCTTGCTCCACTGACCTTAAGGAAAGGGTCAAATGCAACTAAAAGTACTATGAAATCAGCATTTAAAGTAAGCAGATTTGACCTCTTAGCGTAAAAATCAATACCTAGAAACTTTTGAATGTTTAAATATTTACATTTTTCTTTTTCTAGTGGCTAAAAAGTCCCTCCAGCCACCTCAAAATACCACTCCTGTCTTTTCTTTGTATTCCCCACCCCCTGCTTCCACATAACGATAAGAAAGGAAATTTGAAAATCATGGGCAAATAAAGGTGAAAATGGAACTTTTATTATAATAAAGATTTAGACTGAGACATCATTATCATGCCAGTTTAAGTGAAGAATTTGTCTTGAGGCTTATTTAATTATGAAACAACTATAAAATTTCAGTTAGCAGTGTTGTAAGTATTTCTTTAATTCTGTATTTGTATTTATTACATAGGTGGTATAGTGTATATAGTATGCTGCAGGTAAAGAAGTATTTCAAGTACTCTCAGGGCCTTGATACAGGGCCTTGTACTTGATACAATCAAGTATCTGTGATTTCTTATCAAGATGGTTATGATTCTTGAAACTAAAAAAGTGCCAAACTCGCTATCTTTTAAAAAGGAAAAAAGAAGGAGCCAAGAGTTTATATGCAGTGATATAATTCTTGTTGAAAATATCCAGAAGGAAAACAGGAAAAATAATCTAGCTTGTGTATACTTGGAAGAAAAGGAAAACCATTAACAGCAAACATGATTATTTCTCACAACACATGCACCCACCCTCCACATCAAGTTAGACTAACTTCCTTTCAGGGTAAACTAAGAAGTGGTAAGACTAGAAGAGAAATGCAGGAGTGTCACACTTTATGAGCAAGCCTTTTGTCACTGCTTCACATAATATCCATGCTGCAAAAACGGTGCACACCAGTACAGAAATCACATTTCTAGCAGTTCCCGGTAGCTCACTGCCAGGTAAACCACAGAAGCCTGTCAGGGATTTGCAGCTTTCAGTACTTTCATGACTGGCCTAGGTAAAGAAATAGTCTAAAGTAATTTTCAAATCGCTTCAAACAGCAGGGGCTCCAAACACTTTGGTGATCATTATTGTTATTGATTTAGCTTAAACTGTAGAAATGGATTGAAACAAACATACAATTCAAGAAAAATTATGCAAGAAGTTATTCCTGGGCAAACATAATTAACTGTGCTAAAACTTGAGTGGAAAACTGGGTAGAAAAGGAATCTTGGGGATTACACAGATCACAAGTTAATGATACTCTCCACATTACTAGATGCTCTAGTATTACAAAATTGTGGAAGAAATCTTCTTCCTTCCCTCTCCCAAAATGCGATCTACATTACAGGATATGGAAAAATGTCCCAATCTGAAGCAAGAGGAAAAGTAGAGCTGAATATTTATAACTATAAAGGGCTTTGTCTTGTCTGAATGAAAATGGTGAAAGAATCCAGTAGAGATTGAATCACCAGCCACAATTTTAAATATTAAATATAAAATTCCTCCTCCTTTAATAAAATACAGACAAAAATCACCACTCTAGCAGTGGCCATGGTTCTTACTTTGAAAGAAGGTATGCTTATGAAGGTGCCATGGCTACCTTGTAAACTCTCCTGGATTCCTTAAAGTGTAAAACATACCCCACCCCCACCTTCCAGATAACCCCTTAAGCGTCTAAGCAAAGCAGAAAGGAAGGTTTGACACTCAGTACCTGCTAGGTGGAGAAAGATATAACAACCGAATTCCAAGAAAGGATATCAAGGTTTGTTGTTATTAAGAGAACTCTGTGAAAAGAGCAATTAAGTACCGGAAAAGATTGCCAAGAACGCTGACCACCAGTGCTCTTTCTAAAAAGATGCTACTCAGGGATAGTTTAAGACATAATTGCCCTAGTTGGGGCAGAGGAACGGGTGAGATGTCCTCTAGCAATCTCAGTTTTACTTTGCTGGATTTAAATGCTGTTTAGATTCTTTTGAACACTGACACATACGAAGAACAGGAAGAAGCTCTCCACCACCCCCTACATTGTGAAAAGCATAGAGAAAAATATCACTTCTGCTCGTTCTCAAATACGGGCACATCAGGAAACATCAATGAGTTCACAAGCACTACTGGCCAACTATGCAGACACCCTTTTAGTGTATTCTTTACATATAATAGGTTCCGGTCACTCCAACAGTAGGTGCCTCTGCCACTTCTACTTAACGACATCTGCTTTTAAGGCCTTTGTAATTCAAGGCCAGAGAAAGCCACTTTCACCCAGATTCCTGCGGTGTAACAGTGACACCCAGTGACGAGTTTTACACTAACCTCTTGTAAGCATCCAGAAAAACATAATCGCTCTTCTGTTTAAAGGTAAAAGGCAGAATTAATTTGTCTATCAGTCACACATTTCTTGAGTGTGCTTCCCACGAAGGCCTGGGCAGGAGCTCGGCCCAGAAAGCAAGCTCTCTGCTGCAGCCTTTGCATGAAAGAAGCTTTCAATTTCTGAACAGCTTTAGGGAAATACTCTATTACTTGAAAGTACTTGTAAGGTAATTTGAATGATTTGTACACCATTCTAAACCTATAGATCACCTGCAACCTCTAATTTGTCTTGAACGACTGTTCACCAAAGTTAAAAAGTTAACCAAGCATAAATACTACTCACTCCCCTAACTCGGAAAAATCTTGCTGTCTGTTTTCAGGGTTCTTTCCCCCTCATGTATGTGTGTGATACACAACCACTGGACAAAGCCATGTCTTGGACAGAAGACAATCAAGACAGCAGTTATCTCACTATGCCTTCCTAAATTGACCATGGGAACAGGACAGCACAGGGCCAGATGAACTGTCACTTAAGAATGCAGTTAAGCAGTCCTGTTTTACGCCACAATTAACATAATTAACAAGAGCTAATGTTCTAGATGTCACTTTACTTCTGAGACCTCTTTCAGTTCTGCCTTGCAAATTCTTTACTTTGTGAAAAAGCTTTGCAGAACTGTGCCCTGACTTCCAAGTTTAAAACTAGTCTTAACTATTCCTTCTTGATCTTTAAATAATTATAAGGCAAAGGAACAGTTAGAGCAAAAAAAGCTGCTAGAAAATTATTTTCAAGTTGAAAATATTAATGAAAATTCAATTAATGTAGCACTCGCAAAGAAGGAGGAGGGAAAATGCCAGACAAGTTCTGGTATTACATGGATTAGGAAGTTCAAAGTCAAGGATGGTTAAAATAGAGATCTGAAACTCTGTATTTGTCTTTGCTAGTCGTCAAAGACTGGAATAGTTTGTCCAGAATATCTGTGGAGTCTGCATATGTGGATTTACTCAACACCTGACTGGATGCTGGGCAACCTGCTCCAGGTGACCCAGCTTGAGCAAGAGGTTGATTACCTCAGGTAGATCCCTCCAACATAAATGATGCTGTAAATCCTTTAAAACTCCATGGTGTTTGAGAGCTTCACATGAATAGTAAATAGCAAAGATGACAATATGATGTGGCAAGAATTATCCTGTCCAACATTGTGCAACTCTTATAAAGCCCAGGTGGTAATGTTCTGCCCGAGTTTGAGGAAGACAGAAACTATTTTTACTTCATACCCACAGCAGCACTTAACAAGAAGAATGGTTGAGAAGTCATCAAGATTTCACAATTATTCCCATGACATAGTGAGGTGAAGAAAAGTGACATGAAAAAGACCATAGCTCTGGATGCATTTACCTTGTGATTAGGAGATCCCTGAAAGAGCTGCTTTGCACGTACACCTCTATACACACACCCCAACCCAATTCCTTAACTCTTTTAGGTTATGCCTAAAGAAACTGTAAGATAAGCTGGACATGAGCCAAAAGTGCATGCTCAAAGCCCAGAAGGACAGTTGCGTACTGGGCTGTAACAAAAGAAGTGTGACCAGCAGATTGACAGAGCCGATTCTGCCCCTCTGCTCTGCCCTTGGGAGACCTCACCTGGAGTACTGTGTCCAGCTCTTGAGTCCTTTACCCTGAGGGTGGTGAAACACTGGAACAGACTGCCCAGGGAGGTGGTGGAGGTCCCATCCCTGGAGTTATTCAAGGTCAGGCTTGATGGGGCTCTGAGCAAGCTGATCTAGTTAGGGATATCCCTGCTTACTGCAGGGTGGTTGCAATGGATGACCTTCTGAGGTCCCTTCCAACTCAAAGCATTCTATGATTCTATGAGGTTTGTTAGATGAACTTACAAAAGAGCGTAAGAATCGACAAAGGGCTAGTATGAACATCAGATATGGGTCGGGGCTATTCTTTTGTTTAAGAGATCCCATACTGACAACAGGCATGTTGTCAAATGTACCTACATAAACATACCTCTGGGAGGAAGTTACAGAGACTAACATTTCCAACATTAAGTCCTAAATTAAGATGCTGGCAGAATGAAAAATGAGAATAAAAGGAACTAGACTTACGTTATTCAGAAATTACATATTGTCTTGCTGTCACTTTTATGATGGCTTTGGCATATAAAAAATGCCCAGGAAGCCTTAAAACATGTTACCTTAGTTGGCAAAACTTGAGTTAATCTCTAACAAGCCCTGATTTAAATGGCAGAATTTGGTAAAATCCACAAACCAGAAACATTTGCACACCTGGGTGGTGGGTGAGGGAGGAAAAGGCACATGCATGTTGGCATGCATTTATTTACTTGCTTACTACAATCAGAAAGTAACAAGATAAAAATCTGAACACTGTTAACATAAGAAGTACTCCAGTCTAATAAATCTCTCTAGATTAGTGTGATAGGTTGAGCCTTGGCTGGATGCCAGGTGTCCACTAATCCACTATCACTCCCCATCTTCAACTGGACAGGGGAAAGAAGGATATAATGAAAGACTTGTGGGCTGAGATAAGGACAGAGAGATCACTCAACAATTACTGTTAGAGGTATACCAGACTCTGCTTCAGGAAGTTGATTTAATTTATTACCAATCAAATCAGATTAAGATAATGAGAAATAAAAACTAAATCTTAAAACACCTTCTCCCCATAGCTTCCTTCAGTCTCAGTCTCTGCTGCTCCTCCCTCCTCACACTCTTCCCCTGCTCCAGCAAAGACACCCTTGGGAGACAATCCTCCATTAACTTCTCCAGTATGGATCCTTCCCACAGGCTGAAGTTCTTCATGAACTGCTCCATCATGGGCTCCTGTCCACAGAGTTACAGGTTCTGCCAGGAGCCTGTTCCAGCGCAGGCTCTCCTTGGGATGACAAGCTCCTTCAGGCACATCCACCTGCTTCAGCATAGCGTCCTCCATGGGCTGCAAGTGGATGCATGTTCCACCATGGACTGCCATGGACTGCAGAGGGACAGTCTGCTTCACCAAAGTCTTCAAGAGGTGCTGCAGAGAAATCTCTGCTCCAGCACCTGGAGCATCTCCTTCCCCTGCTTCTTCACTGACCTTGGTGTCTGGAGGGCTGTTTCTTTTACATATTCTCACTCTTCTCAGCCAGACGCCCTTGCATAGCAGTTTTCTACCCATCTTAAATACGTTCTCCCAGAGGTGCTACCACAGTTACTGACTGGCTTGACTTTGGCAAGTGGTGAGTCCATCTTGCAGCCGTCTGGCACTGCCTCTATCAGACACAGACATAGTGCCTATAAGCTTCCTACAGAAGCCACCCCTGCAGCCTCCTCACCCCCTGCCCTGCTACCAAAACCTTGACACACAAACCCAATACAATTAGGAAGCCCTGTCAAGTAGCTGCTTGGCATGCAAACTAAATGTAAGCTCAAGGATGAAAAGAATTGCCAGTGAATCAATAACTTCACAGTCTGAGGCTTTGTTCCTTTTTTGAGAGGCGTGGTAAAATATTGATAAGGTTTTATTGATAACCCTAAGGCATTGCCCTCCACAGGGGCACAATGTCATAACTAGCACATAAACGTGAACATGGAGGATGAAGGAAGTAGTCTCAAGTTGGATCAAGAAAAATTGATTATTGAATCAATTGAACTCAGTTATGGGTTCGATGGGTGGACTGTTCAGTGGATAAGAAGCTGGAGGGACGGCCACACCCAGAGAGTCGTGGTTGACGTCTAGCTGGACAAAAGTGACAAGTGACGACCTTCAAGGGTCTGTACCGAGACCGGTGTTGTTTAACATCTTCATCAGTGACACAGACAGTGGCACCGAGTGCACCCTCAGCAGGTTTGCTGACGATACTGAGCTGGGTGGTGCAGTTGACATGACCCACCAATGCTCAGCAGCAGCCCAGAAGGCCAATCAAATCCTGGGCTGCATCCAAAGCAGCGTGGCCAGCAGATGGAGAGAGGTGATCCTGCCCCTCTGCTCTGCCCTGGGGAGACTTCACCTGGAGTCTGTGTCCAGCTCTGGAGCCCCCAGCACAAGAAGGACGTGGAGCTGTTGGAACGTGTTCAGAGAAGAGCAACAAAAATGATCAGAGGGCTGGAGCAGCTCTCCTGTGAGGACAGGCTGAGGGAGTTGGGGTTGTTCAGCCTGGAGAAGAGGAGGCTCTGGGGGGACCTTATAGCAACCCTCCAGTACCTGAAAGGGGCCTGCAGGAAAGCAGGGGAGGGACTATTCAGAAGGGTTTGTAGTGACAGGACGAGGGGTAAGGGCTTTAAGCTAGAAGAGGGCAGATTTAGCTTAGATCTTAGGAAAAGTTCTTCAGTGTGAGGGTGACAGATCCCTGGAATAGGTTGCCCAGACAGGTGGTGGAGGCCCCATCCCTGGGGACGTTCAAGATCGGGCTGGATGAGGCTCTGAGTAGCTTGATCTAGTTGGAGATGTCCCTGCTTATGACTTTTGGAGGTCCCTTCCAGCCCAGACATACTATGATTTTATGATTTGGCTCCAGAAAGTACAATTTGAATAAAATTATTGTATGCTTTGGAAATTAAAGGCCTTCTTTACTTATTATAGTGCAAAAGCTGTTTATAGTTACTGGACATGGTTTCTATTTACTCTTAATAATTGCCTCAGTGCAGCATAATTAAAACATCTGCCAGCTCATTGGTGTTGACATGCATTAGCAAGGACCATTTCCAAGTCTGTGAACCCTTGTAAAAGAACAGCTGAGTTGAATCACACATGCAGGTTGCCCTCCTGCATGCCAGAAATGCCAAACTCACACACGGTTTCCACTCACACAATCATAGGGACGCTTCTTGACCAATGTTCCAAAGTTATGATCAACACAGAAAGAATTTATTGACCCACTGGCCAAAGAGTATTTCAAGACCACACTCAGTGACACAGCAATAAGCCTCTGCTGCATTGAAAGCCTGCTACCAAGAGTTACCCACAGCAGGGAGGCACAGCACCAACAGAAACAGACAATTTCAGGAGTCCAAACAACATAGTGATGCTGGCACCACAAAAGGTTTGACACCAAAATATTCAAGATCTGAGAGAGGAGGAACTCATGTTAGACACTCCCTACTAACACTTCCTTCAAGGACTGAAGCAGCAACCAAATTTCTGTTTAGGTACTCTTGATGATTTTCCTGGCCTCAATTAGTACAATTATTTGGCCCACATGAGCTGTTCATGTGCATCAAGTTGAAGTCTTTAGTCATGGTCATAACAGTTACTCATTTGAGATTCTGAGATTAAAGTAAAATGAAGGAGCAGATCATCCTTTTGCCTAGACTACAAGGATTCTTAATCCGTAGGAAGCCCATGCTGAATTCTCCCTCCCTCTTTTCTTTTTGTGTATTAAATAAAATCATAAATCCCTTCAGACATAAACACTGCAGTAGCAGTAAAGTCCCCTTCTACAAGATCAAGAATTTTAATACAAGACATATATTCTGTTTCAGCCTTGAATCGGTTGCAGCTTCTCAGTGCCCAGATCACTGCATGGTTAATCTTAAAAATGGAAAATATTCTAGTGCAAAACTGTCTAGACTTCACATTAAATATCAGGCTGTTGCTTGATTTTGAAGGTAGATTTATTCTTCAGTGATTTTTACCAGCTTAGAAAGTCTGCAAAAGTAAAATGTATACCACTTTTAGAAGGCAGTTAAGATGTCATTTTTAAAAGCACAAGCAGCATGCCATGGGAACACTCAGGTAAGAGTCTACCTCAGCCTAAACTGTACAAATTTGCATTACGTATGGAAAACAGCAATGCAGGAAATACAGCTTTCCACCTGTAATTAGGTGTTTGGGGTTTTTTTTGTTTCAAAAATAAATTGCTAATCTGTACTTTCAAAAATAATACTTTTGCAGAGTTTCACAACATCATTATGAACAATGTCAGTTCATATACAAAGAATAACATAAGCAACTCTGGAGTTTACAAATAATTTTTTTTATTCCTATAGAACAACAGTGTAAGTATCTGATGTACTATCAACTTCCAAATCCAAAAGGCTGATTAAAGTTTCATAGAACTTTACTTACAGAACTTGCCTCAGCTAGAAAGCACAGTATTAACAGAACTCACTCTCATTAGGGGGTAGGGGAAAGCTGAAATGTAAACTTTCCAAATTATCTGAGTGTCAAAGTCAATCCACAATTATTTTTAAAACATTTTAAAGTCACAAATGATTTCACAGAACCAGGTGCTTCTCTTTATTGTCTGGCATGATATGCCTTGAACATAGTTATATCTCCACAGTGTGATAAGGCAGTGTAGTTTAATAAAACAATTTAGTTGTACGTGTTATTTTAGTGGTTCTTCTATTTAGAGTTCAGCACAGCTAAATAAATCACAATACCTGTTAAATCAGCACACCACTTACAAACTGACTACTTTCTCACTAAAGAAAAAGGATCTCACAGTATTAAAGACATCCTAAAAGCAGCTTTTCCCCTCAGAGCTGTTAATATTATTATCCTATGACCTCTTCATAGGTAGCGACTTCAATGCAAAACAGAGCTTTACTGGATACTTGTGAAATGTGGTATCTATTATTTCCTTACACAAATTTGGCAATATCAAAATCAATGACAACAAAAACTTCAGTTAACTACCAATAGAGACAGAAGGGTCTGTTTTCAAACCCTTAGGATTAATAAAATAATATTCTTCAGGGCACCTTTATCAAGAATGTAACATTTTCTAATATCGCTTTCAACTTTCTCACTGTGCCTAGGTCTTCAGTGAAATCCCTTGGGAGCTCACCAAAAGCTGCTCCCCTGAGCTACTGCCAATTGTACAGTAGATATGTACACTTACTTTTCAAAGGCAGGCTCATCACCTACAGTTTATCATTCTACAGTGGGGGCAACTACCCTCATAAACCTGCCCCATGGTTTCGATAATACGATTGGAAATGACAGTGCCCAGCACCATCTTCAACTGAATAGATGGTACTGAGGATCAAATGGCAATCCCTTGAAAGCAACACAATCAGGAAATTAAACCTGGAGCTTGTTGAGCCACTTTAATATATATGAGCTATTTACAAAATGCCTTTATACTCCACAGTTGGTAAACAGAGAGAAACTAATTCTGAGGGTAATGTTAATTGTTCAAAGCTGTCATAACACCTAATTAAAAGCACTAGCACAAACAACTCATCATTCATTTTGCATTTTTCATTGACAGGATCCCTAATTTTTATAGTTTGGTGGGTGGGATGGGAACTTTTCAATGGGATTAGCACCTCCACATTGCTTTAAGCAAGGTATACGGCTGTAAACCATTATTCAGCACGATACATGCCTAACTTTCAAACTACTGTTTTTATTTTGCAGCTTACATTCCATTTTAATCAGGACACAAATTGCCTGACAAAGGCAGAACACTACAAAAATATATGCAATGTATGTCTTAAGCTAGAGTCCAGTTTACAAAAATAGCAACCATGTGATTAAATCAAATAATGATATAATTTAAAATAACAACGATACAAATTCTGAAGACCCAGTCACAATTAGGCAACCTGCACCAGGAACATACAGTTCCAAAAGATTTAATTTGGTATCAGAGGCATGTAGTACAAAACTATCTATTGTATATTCTCTAAATGGTTAAGAATCATGTAATTTACCTGTCCACAATGGACTAAGATAGGGAAGACAACAGTAGATGCCTAGTCACACTGTCACGGTTTAATTGAGCAGGCAGCTAAACTAGTGTGACTATTTCTGCTGAAAGCTAATTACTTCTCTGCTATCATGGGCAAAATGTGTAAAGACGGTCACAAGTACTTGGAGAAACTGATGATAAACAGCCTGCAAGGAATGGTGCCTTGGATTTTTCTGTCCTTTTGGATAGAATTACTTTCAGGCAGCTCCAATCTCTGTTGGCTCTAGTCTCTCCTTAAAAATTACAGCTGACAACCGTTCGATCATCCATGTGCAGCCAGAGCTTTTCTAGTAGGAGCAGGCTTTCCCATCCAAGTTCACCGTTTCCCCAAAACACTTACACAGTTAAGCAGGTGGATTATTATTTATAGTAAGGAATAACCCCTTCAGGAAATTGAATTGACTTCCATATGAGAAAAATGAGAAAGAATAAACTCAAGCACATTAAAGGTAAAAACATAATATGAGAGGCTAGAATACACGAGTACCAGTGTATTCAATACATAAAAGCTAAGATAACCTCTTTCAAACACATTGGAAAGAAAAACTTGTTAGAGACTCAGAAAATACTAAGACCACAGCAGAACCAAAAGAAAAATAATTTTGAACTATCTTCACTGTACAGGAGTTTTACAGCTTTTCACCCTGGAATCCATCTTCACAGGGACATGCCTTAAGATCTCTTCTCAAACTGAAGCACAATCACATGATATTATAGAAAAAAAACCCTCTGAGGAGCAGCAAATGGAACTGGGTGATCCTAGTGGTCCCTTCCAACCCTGACAGATTCTGATCTGTTTTAGCAGAGGACTTAGTAGTGTTAGCTTAATGGTTAGACTTGATGATCTTAAAGGTCTCTTCCAACCTAAAGGATTCTATGATTCTATGAAATCTCCAGCATCAGATGTTACTGACCCAAAAAGAAACAGAAGCATGAAACAGATGTACTATTTATTACCTGTTGTGTGTAAACCTCCCACTTCCAAAGGAATGAAAGATGGAAAAGGCTATACTCATTTTTTGAAGCTTTACAAGGTGATGTAAGTGGTCACAGATTCTGATGTCTGACATTAATAAACAGACACGCTATTACTAGGTAAGCGGTAAAACCCCTTTCTGCAGCACATTAAGGACACCAGAAATGTGAATGGACTTAATGAGAGAATTCAGAAGAACACAACACGTTAAGTATGATAGTTCTGTCTTAGAAAGTCTCCAGCTGTTTAATCTGGAAAGAGCCTACCAGGGAAGCATCACTGTATACTTGTCCTACTTACACAATCTTTCCTAGCAGTGACATCAACTGTATGTTTGTCCTACTTACGCTCTCTTTCCTAGCAGTGACATCAGAGGCAGGATATTAAGCTAAGTAACCCTTGGGTCCATTCCAGTACTAAGCACAGTGCAAAACTGCTTAATATGCACTCATGTGACAGACTGGGGAAGGAATATGTAGAATATGCCCTATTAAAAAACAACACAAAATGCAAAAAAAAAAAAAAAACCCCAACCCAAAAAACACCCCATGCTTGAAACTAGCATGGTTCTTTGGGGAACCCACAAGCATGAAGTATGAAGAATACATGAATGGCTTCTACAAATGAACTGTAAGTCACCAGATGATAATGAGAGAACAATTACTCACCGACTTCCTTAACACAAAGACCAAAGAGTGTGGAATCTTTAAATATTAGAATGCGGCTTCAGTAAGACCCTTGTACATTCTTAGTACATGACAGAGCTATATCATGGGACTCCATGGCAGAAGATTCTACCCTAAGGATTTACACACAAACACAAAAAAAGCACCTAGACAAATTAATGAGAAAAAAAAAAAGAAAATCTTTCATCTGTCCTCACACTTTTCCATAGGCTTCCACTATTTGTCCCTCTTGGAGACAGGATGTTGATCTAAATGGAGCTTTAGGTTTTATATTATAAAACCAAAAAATATTAGCCACAGACGAGTATGTATAGTCCTGCTGTTAGAAAGATCTATGACCATGTTTTCTTTTCCTTTGAAGACTGCATGCTTATGATTTCTCCCACAACTATCTGCTAGCACCTGCATACGACTCTCTTGTAGGAAGATGTGATGAATGAGTCTCAAAAGCAACAAATCAGTCTTACAGAACCACGTTTAACTCCCGAATACATGTTTTCAGCACATACACAGAATGTCAACAAATGCCATGCAGCACAACTCTCTCTGCATCAAAACTCCAGACAGACTGCCATCCTGCAAAATGAAATGTCTACCTGGCGTTATGTGATCAGTCTTCTGTGAGACTGGGCTGCATTCCAGCACTAGCTCACACAGCCAATGTATTAAGCTCTGATTCATATTCCTGTCTCTCCTGCTTACATAGAGGAATTGGGACTCATTGTCCACACAGATTTTGAGGTATCTCCTGGTGAAGCATATAGAGAACAAATCTTATAAGGAGTGGTTGAGGGAACTGGAGAAAAGGAGTCTTGGGGAGACCTTATCACACTCTACAACTACCTGAAAAGAAGTTGTAGCGAAGGGTAGGGATTGGTCTCCCAAGTAACAAATGATAGGACCAGAGAAAATGGTTCTGCCAGGGGAGGTTCAGATAGGATATTCAGAAAAATGTCTTCACTGAAAGGGTTGTCAAGCACTGGAACAGGTAACCCAGGGAAGCATTGAAGTCACCACCCCTGAAAGTATTTAAAAGATGCGTAGATGTGGCACTTCAGGATGTGGTTTAGTGGTGGACTTGGCAGTATTAGGTTTACAGTTTGACTCTATGATTTTAAAGGTCTTTTTCAACTTAAATCTAGTCCATGATGATGTGATATTCCTTTGATAAACCATTATCAAAGTGAGGATTATCTGCCTGTGAGTTAGATGGTTTCCTCAAAGGGATTAAAAAAACAACATGAAATCTTTTTGTTTCAAATCTCATTACTGGATAGAAAACATTGAAGCAGGTACCAAAAACCTACAAACAACTCTGATGGATTTGAAAAAAAGTTTTGATCAGCTGATTCCATACCAATGCCCTCTACTCTCTCCACTGTACCTAGTGTGCCTGCTGCCAGTTACCATTCTAACAAACTGAAGTGTCTTTGAAGAACTCTAAAAATAAATAAAGCCTGGAGTTCAGGCAACTGTCTTGGTGCAGCCATAAGCAAATGAAACTATAACAACATGACAGTCTTTTTGTCTGCCTTGGCCTACTTTCCACAGCCCCTCCTGCTGAGACCTTGTGGCTGTCAAGTGCTCCTGATCATGCCCCAGTGATCCCAAATCTCTTCAGCTCAGTGGGTGAAATATCCAAATTTCCATCAGCAGATGTCCTGTTCTGCTGACTGTGTGCCAGACAGCACTGCATCGTTAGAAACAACAACCGAAAAATGTCAACACAGAAGGGACTGAGTGCAACTCTGGCCAGTACTACGTTACATTCACTAACAAAACCCAGCAGGATCCTATGAAGACGTTTGATGTTTTTGCTAAAGGACTAAGGAGCATTCCTAACACTGAACCACAGAATCACTATGGTTGCAAAGGACCTCTAGGACCATCAAGTCCAACCTTCCTCCCATCATTTCCCTAACCACTAGACCATAGCCTCAAGCGCTACATCTGCTTTTTTTGAACACCTCCAGGGATGATGACTCCACCACCTCCCTAAGCAGCCCACTCCAGTGCCTAACCAATCTCAGTGAAGAAATTCTTCTTACTATCAAATCAAAACACCCCCTGGCACAACTTGAGGCCATTTCCTCTCATCCTATCATCAGTAATTTGGGAGAAGAGACCAATACCAGCTTCAGTAGAACCTCCTTTCAGGTAGTTGTAGAGAGCAATGAGGTCTCCTCCAGGCTAAACAACCCAGTTCCCTCAGCAGTTCTTCCTAAGGCATAGCAAGAACCCCAAATACTTGGGTTCTTCAGGAAAAAAAAAAAACAAAAACAAAACACCAAACCACAAAACCCACAAACATTTATTCTCTGTTGCATTATCAAGTAAATTAAAAAAAAAGAACCTTTAAGCTCATAAAACACGAGGCTTTTGGGGGATTCAGCAACGTTACTGTTTCCAAGAAGCAAACAAGCTCTTGCAATCTATGTAACTTTCAGAGCAAATAAACGGTACAATTAGCTTCATTATTTTCAACCTCCATTTAAAGTTCCCACTTCTCCCTTTATTTCTCCTGCTATGCTTCTAGCCTTGTCTATCAGCAAGCAGAGCTGCAAATTCAGAACGGAAAATGCCCCTATATGGTGGCTAAGGAAGAGATTTGGATGGTCCAAATCACTCCCTTGAGAAAACACTCTGCTGATTCACAGGGACACACTGGAAGAAAGATACCATGTTTCTGTAGCTCACTTGGGACTCTATAATGCTTTGAGTTCTTCTGATCTACAAACCAAAATCTCCCATCAAGTCCTTCATATTTTGGCTTCATATAGTGGATGACTCCTAAAGCTCAAAAGAGCTACCACATCCCCACGTGAACCGTACTTTCAACAAGTAGAAACTCTGCACAGACTTATAGAATCAGAGAATGTCTGGGCTGGACAGGACCTCCAAAGGTCATCTAGGAAGGGACCTCCAAAGGTCATCTAGTTCAACCCCCCCATCATAAGCAGGGACATCTCCAACTAGATCAAGCTACTCAGAACCTCATCTAGCCTGATCTTGAATGCAACTCAGGGATGGGGCCTCTACCACCTGTCTGGGCAACCTATTCCAGTGGTCTGTCATCCTCATATTGAAGAACTTTTTTCTAATGTCCAAGCTAAATCTGCCCTTTTCTAGCTTAAAGCCATTGCCCCTCATCCTGTCACTACAAACCCTTCTGAACAGACCCTCCCCTGCTTTCTTGTAGGCCCCTATCAGGTACTGGAAGGTTGCTATAAGGTCACCCTGGAGCCTCCTTTTCTCCAACTCTCCAAGCTGGATATTATCTAGAACATGAGTTGCATGGCAGCTGCCAAATCACACTGTGGAACAGGCTAAAATCTCTGGATATCACACACTGCCACTGTCACTTATTAGTGTCTCAAGTCCACTTCTGTGAATTTACCCATCAGTAGTCTCTATCATCCCGCTTCCAAAATTAAGAACTTCACAGACAGTCGCTATATTCTCTTTCATAGGCCCACGGCTTTCATTTTGTTACTTTCCCCTTGTACAGCAATTCTGCCTTTCATCTATATTCTCCAAATTCCTCTGGCCTTCTCCCAGGGCATATGCAGAAAAAAACCAACTTGTTGGAACTGGAGCTCTGCCCAATCTAAATTCACTGACGCTTAATGGAATTCCAATTGTCCTCAAAACAGAGTGAAAAGAATTTCTAATGATGGCTTACTTTTAATTCTTCTGAAGTAGAGGACTCCAATGAATTTTCCTGATTTATTAGGAAAGTAAGACATATCTAGGTTTTCAGATTTGTTCATTATTATTTCTCACTATGTAATGGATGTCATTATTGTACTGAGAATCAATTAGCCCAAATGTTGTTATGACAGTTAAAGAAAAACTGTAATTTTAGCTACAATTCATAGTTTTCTGTCTCTTCCCAAGCAATCTTCACAAAAGTGCTGAAAAATTAAAATCTAATCAGGAACTGAAAGAAAAATCTATCTGCTGAGAAAGAAACATATGTGATTGGGAGGGTTTTCTAGAAGAAAACATAAGCTTTTTACTCCTAGGTATACCTGTTTCTTTAGAAGAGAGCAATTGAATGTATAAGCAAGCAAAAAGGAGCAAAGGGAGGATTTAATTTATTTTCTCTGTTCCATTTGTTCCACTGTAGACATTTCACAAGGAAGTGTCAATAAGCAGTGCCATTTAATACAACAGATGCTGAAGAATCATTTTCCATAGGCTGTTGCATCACAAATTCACCATGTCTAATGCACTTTCATTACCAAACACTCCCTGAGCCCTCTTCTCTCCTGTCCTTTCACACCAACCTTCAGTTTTGTTGTCCTAACTAACCATCAGTTAGAAGAGACACAGAAACATGGGAGATGGTTTACAAGGCAAAAGTCATATTCGGTATGCTGCAACACACATTCTTACAGAAACTGTTGTAAGAGCCAGACAGGCTTACTATGATATACATTGGACACTCATGGCCCAAAGCAAAAAAAAAAAAAAAAACACAAAACAAAAAAACCAAAGACCAAATATGAAGACATTCCTCTTTTGTAAACATTTTCTCTTGCCGTGAGGGGAACTAAGGATAGGAATATGAGGAGAGGCAAGTAAGCACAAAGGACAGGGGAAATAACAAAACAGTGTGAGCAGGAGTTCCATACCATAACAACATCAAGTGATTTAAAATGGCAATTGACTAGGAGTTCTTCCAACAGCAGCAGTGGTGTTCCCTCTCAGGACAAGAGAAAAAGGCTACCCATGCTTAGTAGCAAAGTTATGGAACAGCAGCAACTATGCTATTTACAGTAAAGCCACACTACTGAAGTTCTAGGACTACGAATGCATGTCAAGAAAAAATACAAAAATTAGAGGTCTAGCCTGTATCATATGCTGAACTCAACTAACATCAGATCTACCAGTTCCTGTGACTAGCCCTACATGAGAGTGGGGTTTGCATCACTTTCGGTATCCTGTCCTTACGCAAGTCCGCTCCATCAGCTGCTGACAGATGCAGCTAAGAAGGTGTTCTAGAAAATGTTGTAAGCTGTCTGGCTTTCCAAACACATTTGAGCTTGTTGCTCAGTTTTCATCAGCTCCTTTCCACGCTCTTAAGTGAAACAATCTGGACTGAGGAAGAAGGCAAAGGAGTGCTTCAAAGAAAATGACAAAAAGCCAATTTGTCTACATACTAAAGGCATTTCCACAAAAGAGGACTTCCTGCCTCTTGCCCCATTCCTTTTTTTTCCTGTGTTTAGATTGACTGACTCTACAGTCTGACTCAGAACTCTTAACCATTTAACTTTTCTACTCAAAATTCAGAGCAAAGATCTTTTGCAAAGTTTTACTGGACTAAAAGATATTCTGACTTGTTCTCCCATCATGGGAATCATAATGACTTCTGTCCTAGCAGCAATGAAAGAATTTCCTTTATAAATAAGCAGACGCAGCCCTGTCTCTACGCAGTGAATAAAATAGAACAGCACTAGCTACCAGTTTAGCCTGCATGATGGCAATTAAATCACTGTGTAGCTATATATTAAAAAAAAGCAAAGCTGAAAATGTGTCAGATCTCTCTAATGCACAGTGACAGCCAGACACATGTTCAAGGGTATTGTTGTGAGCACTGCAAGGAAAACCTATGTGTCCAGACAGATCCAAATTGTCTAACACTAAACATTTTGTTAGCTACACCCAGAGTAGCTAATTAACGGGTTCACAGTACTTATCAGTTGCTAGTCTGTTACCATACAGGTAAGAGGCAGCTGAGAAAAAGCCCATTTCCTACTTACCACTATATAACCATGCTGCTAAAAAAGGACACAAAAAGATTAGTTAACAAAAAAACACTGTTGGCAACTTGACTAAGAAGTTTGTACAACAGCGTTTATCTCACATATGCTCAATTTGGGTGCTCTCTTATCCATTTTGGACACCCTTACTATAAAATTTTTGCTCTACTATAATCATTGACCTTACATCCAAAACGCCTTATATACTTCTGGAAACTATTTAGCAAACACAAACTCTCAGGTTTTTTTTTCCTTATCTTCAATCAGACCACTGCCTAAAGGACTACAATTCTTCAACAGAATAGCCAAAAAAGGTTAAGATTTCCAGATCTTGAAATTTTTATCCCTTTCTATGTGATCATATCAAGTTCTCTGCACAACTCTTGCTTTTTCAGGAAGCATATTCTCCCTTACATTTGTATCAAATTTGGAACCTGATTGAGGGACAAAGATGTACTAATGAGCCATAGATAATAAAAGTGGAGTGCCAAAGCATATAGAAAGCTACTCCACTTTAACCTTTTACAAGCTCAGTAACAATAAGAACATTTTAAAAGCTTTTTCTTCTAATTTTTTTCCCCCATCACTATCTTATTTTCTTACTGTGTTGTCACTGTAAATAATAAATATAATGGTAGAACAAAAAGTTGTCCATTGTTAAAAAGAGAAAGAAGCTTCACTGTTTTTTCCTCTGATTTCCTAAGAGACATGACAGCAAATGGTACCCTTATGTTTTGTATTTCAGCCCAGACACAACGGCCAGATTTCCTTCCCAGGAAGCAATTCCACAAAGCAAAAATTCTGCCTTGTGGATCATCAGTGGCTTCTGTAAAGCCATTTGCTGTGACATAGGGCTACATGCATGACATGCTAAGTCCTGCCCCATGCTATTACTTACTGCTGCAGCACAGTGCCAAAAGCAGCAGAATGAGAAAATGCAGGGCAGAATTTATGCCTGGAGACAAAAGCAGTCTTCTGAACACCCGGAGTAATAAATCTCATGCTGAACTGGAGAAAAGGGTTCTCTCACAGTGTACCACTCACTGGAAACAGAGGAGTAATCTACGCAGGAGAAGCATAAATGGATTTGAAAATAGTCAGGAAAAATTCTTTCCATATAAGACAGCAACCTTTTGGTAACCAAATACATGGGAGGATTTCAATTTCCAGTAATTTTCAGGAAATTTTACTAAAATGAGAACACATTATAGGTGGTACAAACCAAACTTCTACTACCATGAACATAGAAAATCCACCAGTTCTGTGTCACGAGTGTTACTGATGTTATTACACAATAAAAATGAAAACAGATTTGTTAAAAAGCAATTCAAAATGTCCTCTAGTAACAATGCAAAACCAAAAATCCAGTTTAATATCAAGGCAACTATTTAACAAATACTGTGTCTCAAGTTTTTGAGTCCTATTTATAGAGGTAATAGTAATAATATTTAATTAGATTCTAAAATAACCTTGGAAATATACCCCTAAAGACTGTAAGATTCTCATGCCTAATTCTCCTTATGTTAAACAGTATCACTCATGTCAGGCAGTGCAATCCCATTCAGGAAAACAATTTATGGGAAGATAGATAGTCTGGAAACTGGAAAACACAAGGACCTCTCACTATGACAAGCGCCTCTCTACAGGTGTCAAAATATGGAAATCTCCAGAAAAACCACAGCTTGGACCTGAAAACGTAAGTGGAATGGCAAGGAAAACATAATTTAAAAAATAAAAACACACAAAAAGCCAATCCACAAACCCAAAACAAACCCCACAGAAGGATGCTCTGACAATATCTGTCCATAACACCAATAATCAGAATATTGAGTTGCTTAGTTTATGACCATATAGCCTGGGTAGTAATGAGTATCCATAATAGTACATAATTTTGTGGCACTAGTATCCTTTAGCATAGGGGCTAAACACGAGCTTACAACTTGATGGAGGACTGAAGGAATGTTATGACGGTTTCCTTGTGGTTTCCCCAAGAATCTGAATACATTAAATCCTTACAAACCCCTAGACTATACAGCGATACAGTAAAACAACACCCAAACTCTTAAGGTAGGTAGACCTTTGAATTGTTAGGCTTTTCAGCAGATCTTACATCAGAGTTCTGCTAAACTTTAGGCCTCAACAACCTTACATTTGGCACTATAATGCAAGCATTACTTTACAGATTTCAATTTTGTTCACATTTGTTAGCAATACAGCTGAAGTGCACCTCTTTGAAAAAGGTTTTCATTTGTTTGCGACAGACATTAATGCCTTAGTACCTTAGTCCTTCCTACAACCCAACCCTAGACTTTAGGCCACTGCTTACTGCCTCAAACTCCAGGAAACAGGAACCATCTTCTCAATCACCAACACAGTACCCTTTCTGCTTTTTAATCAGTGACAGTTCACAACAGAAGTCATACCTTAAAAACTCTGCAGATAGTTAACCTGGGGAGTTTAAAGACTTCAAAACCACTACAGGAATATAATTAGAGCAGATACAAATGCTAAATAATTTCTATTATTAATTTAATGATTATTGCTGAGATACTGGACTTTGTTATGTTCAAGCTATTCCAGATAACACAGAAAGTCCATTGCCTACAGCAGTACACGTGGCTCTTCATGAGGCAACGTTTGCTGTGCATATATAGACAGGTAAGATAGCACTGACAACATTTTTAAATTAAATGTTCTTAAGACCTACTGCCTACAGTTAAGAAATTAATTCCAAGAACTCATGACAAGCTTACAGGAATACGTAAGCCTTTCTAACATTAAACTGGCCTTTAAACCAGTTTTATTCTTGTCTCACTGAATCTCGTATCACATCCTTCTTTTAAAACAAAAAGCACAAAAACTCAAGCTAATACAAATAACTGAATCATTGGAAAAATACCCTCCACCCATGAAAAAGAAATATTCAACATTTTCACCTTATCTCACATTCTTTGTAGTTCTGTTTCTCTACTGCATACTAAGCGGGTCCCGTCGCATGAAACTCTGTTAGCTCTGAAGATAAAAAAAAAGTTGTCACTGAACTGGAAGGTGACAGCTGCAGAACTGAAACCATCTTCAACAGGATAATTCCAAGCTTACATACTAATTTCTCTTCAGATTCTGGAAAAAAAACAGGTAAGTGACTGATCTTCCACAGATCACTGTGCAGTTCAAGCACCATTCACTGACAGTTTGGGCATCCATCAGTAGCTGTTTTGAGAAACCTGACATTAACAGTGCATCAAAATGCAGTAGACGGAGCAGCACAAAATGTCTTTCAGAATTTTTTCAAAGATCATGTCAGCAATGCATTTTTTGTCCCTCAGCCTTTAAATACAAGTTGCATTGCCTTTCTCATCAGGTACAGAATCCACCAGCTTCTTGGAAAAGACCTGATACTCCAGAGAATGAAGGACAGTGATGAAAGGCAGGGAGAAAAGGGAAAAAAGAAAATCTGTTAGAGAAAATCATACAAGAACACAATGACAAAAAAAAAAAAATGTTGCAAGAAGACTGTGTGCCATTAGCTATTACAGGAGAGAGAACTCCAACAAAACAATAAAAAATGTGTAAAAGCACTGCCCTTCCCTAAAGTAGTCTCTAATTCATATTTAAGTAGAAAGATGATTTGACATTATAATATTCACAATAGCTATTTTAACAACCAATGAAAAAGAATCACAGCAATTTATTATTCACAAGTTCAACAGAACAAAGATCTTGGCATGGGAATATCATGGTGATCACTAGGCAGTGTCTGGAATAATAAAATTCACAGGCACAGGACATGGTTTTTAAAATAATGAGGTCTTAAACAGTATCAACACACAACACCACAGAAAGGCTTCTAGAATTGTAAAGAAATTGTCAAGTTGTTCATTAATCACCTCATGAACAGGGAGCTGAAACTGCTTGGAAACAGAAAAGACAGCTATGAGGAAAAGAAAGTTACTGTTGCTTACTGAGCTAACCACTGAAGGACAATGAAGAAAAGAAACATGTAAGAGAATGAAAAGAACTGCAAATGGAAGGAAAACATCCGCCAGTACTAGCTGATCTAAAAATCTAGAATCCATAATTAGGCAATTCTCTGGCAAAAAGTTCAACTTTTTGTGATGATAAAGGAAACATAATAAAGGACCAACCAATATGCCAAATAATCAACTACCAGAGAAATAGCACCATGTGTATAATATTTATAAAAAGATGAAGAAAACCATAATAAGCATCTCAAAGAAAGAAACACGCATAACCAAAGAATTGAGTAAGAAGTCTTACATGACTTATAATTTGCAAAACTTCCAGCACAAGATCAGTTTGAGGATGACAGCTAAGCAGATATAGTATATACTCACATCTTATCTAATCTGCCCAGTGGATTCTGGGCTGCAAGATGCCATGTCTAAAAATTATTTTTCCATTGTCAAATATTCTAGTGATGTCTAATGTGATAATAGTCAGAGAGACCTGGACAGACTGGAGAG
>NW_008616789.1:0-26743 GCF_000691845.1 Merops nubicus | reverse complement strand
AAAAAAAGGCAACAAAACAAACAAAGCCCCACAACTAGAAACCTCAGTGGTCAATAACCACCAGATTATGGAATGGCACTACTGGAAAATGTTTACAAGTGAATTTCAAAACTGTACTTTGAACTTGGGTAATAACTAAAGGGTTATTACCTCATTGGGTAAGTAAGGCATCTTTCCAAAGAGATGAAAAGGACAGGTGTCATCTCTTCATCATGACAAAATAAAACCAGTCTGTATTGATTGAGTGGAGAATTTAATAGTCTTTAGTTTGAATGTTGTGAGTAATTAAGGCTTAGAAGTACAGCCAGACAATGGAATTGATTATCCTGGATATAGCATATGTACAGTGATTATCCAAATGGGTTGATATCGTCAGGATAGCTACGAGCCAACTTTTTATACACTTTTAATATCAATATAGCATTAGCTGCTTCTATTTTACACATAATTAGGGAGATTTTTTCTATAAACTTATGCAGTCAAATATTTTCTCTCCTTGCTCCAGAAGTCCATACACTGTCTTGTTCATATTCTCTTCAAGGTATTCTTCAGGACCAGAGTGGAAATAAAACGGGCAAAATTAACATGTAACTGAAAAAAAAATACTGATTTTTATTTTTTGTTGCTTATCCATGGAAAGACAGCTGTCCTTATTGAACCTCACTGACTACAGCAGCCCAGAAGGCCAATCAAATCCTGGGCTGCATCCAAAGAAGTGTGGCCAGCAGATGGAGAGAGGTGATCCTGCCCCTCTACTCTGCCCTGGTGAGACCTCACCTGCAGTGCTGTGTCCAGCTCTGCAGCCCCCAGCACAAGAAGGACGTGGACCTGTTGGAATGTGTTCAGAGGAGAGCCACAAAAATGATCAGAGGGCTGGAGCAGCTCTCCTGTGAGGACAGGCTGAGGGAGTTGGGATTGTTCAGCCTGGAGAAGAGGAGGCTCCAGGGTGACCTTATAGCAACCTTCCAGTACCTGAAAGGGGCCTACAGGAAGGCAGGGCAGGGACTCTTCAGGAGGGTTTGTAGTGACAGGACGAGGGGTAATGGCTTTAAGCTAGAAAAGGGGAGATTTAGGTTAGATGTTAGGAAAAAGTTCTTCAGTATGAGGGTGATGGATCCCCGGAACAGGTTGCCCAGACAGGTGGTGGAGGCCCCATCCCTGGGGACATTCAAGGTCAGGCTGGATGAAGCTTTGAATAGCTTGATCTAGTTGGAGATGTCCCTGTTTATTGGGGGGGGAGGTTGGGCTGGGTGACTGTTGGAGGTCCCTTCCAGCCCAGACATTCTATGATTCTAATTCACCAAATTCACTGAAGAATTATGTCCTCGATATTTTACATGGTCCAATTAGCTCAGTCACTCTCATTTCTTGAGGCAAAGCATAGTCTAATTTCTTTGTTTTTCTTGAGTGTTTTACAAGTAATTTAACATCTTGTGAGGTTTAATGTCTCAGAAATGTCATTTGGCTCTTTGCTCAAATCTGATAACTGTTCTTTTCATTTTGCAGCAATAGCAACTTGGTGAATTTCAATTAATGCAGTTATCATTTTTCCTGGATACAAATCTGTCTTCGAGCACTTTCTTTTTAAGCTGAAATATTTTAACTGTAGTAAACATTACTGTTGAAGGAAACCAGATTCAATCATATCATTCTTCTGCCAACAGTACTCCATTATAGAAGTTACAAGTAGTTGTTGATTTGACTGTTCCATTAACTCTGAAATACTTCAGTGCCTGCTCCACTGGATTTTGAAGCTGAAGAAGTCTTGGCAATCTGGCACGTGCTTTGATGCTCTTAACAGATTTTTCCTAATACAGTAATCTTGTTTCTTGGTTTGAGTTTTCTTTGGTTTTAGAGAAATCTAAAATGTTGAGATGAACAGAACCCATTCATGAACTGGCTTTAGTTATTCAAGACATAAATAATCCAAATGCTCTTCACTGTATTGAAATAATTCTGGTGACTATTTTGGCCTAGGCATTAGCTTCAAGTGTTTTAGCTTTTTTTTTGTCACTCTTAAGTAATATTTAGGGTTTTCTAAATGCACGTTTGTGTATGAAAGCTGACATTTGCCCCTTAGAGGCAGTACTTAATATATTCACACATATATATTGTGGCTTCCATTAAAGAGACATGAATAGTTTTTTAAATCCCTTGGTTAATTTTTTTCTATCACTTTACATGGATGAATACCTAAATAGAGAAAGAAGCAGATGTTGCCTAGGTAACTGCACTGTTCACAGCTCTGATTCTAAATGGTACTTGACCTTACTGCTGCTATATATTTATATCTCTAAGTGACTCTTAAAATTAACTTTTTGGTTGTTACATTAAAGTTAGCCAGACCTCTCTGCCTATGTCCTCTGCTTGTTGCCTGGATGGCTGTACGCATAAGAGTCCTACTTGGCATGACAGGAGTGCTAATATGATCAATAAGAAAAAATCTTCAAGTGTGCTAGTAGGGTGGAATTAGACACATCTTTTTAACTTTGCTGTTATTGCATACTAATGTATACATTTAATATATATTTGCTTTTGCTGGGGATTGTTAGTGAGAGAATTAAGCAGGTGTGCTTCTAAAACCATGTTTTTACTAAACACAAAATGAAGTTTAGGAAGTGGAATTATATTGATTGCATTTCCTCTTTTGGATGAGGTTGCTCAAGTCCATATCAGTAACTCCTCTCTTAACTCTGTCTGTCAATCAGTACTAAATAAGAGCACTCATTTCTCACCAGGCTTGCAATGGAGCACTAGCACCATTTGCAATATAGCGTGTCCAGAGAAGGGCCACCAGAATGATCCGAGGGCTGGAGCAGCTCTCCCATGAGGACAGACTGAGGGAGTTGGGGCTGTTCAGTCTGGAGAAGAGAAGGCTCTGAGGTGACCTTATTGTGGCCTTCCAGTATCTTGGGGGGCCTACAAGAAAGCTGGGGAGTGACTTTTTAGGCTATTGGGTAACGACAGGACTAGGGGGAATGGGGCAAAGCTGGAAGTGGGCAGATTCAGGCTGGAGGTGAGGAAGTAGTTCTTCACCATGAGAGTGGTGAGACCCTGGAATGGGTTGCCCAGGGAGGTGGTTGAGGCCCCATCCTTGGGGGTCTTTAAGGCCAGGCTGGATGAGGCTCTGGGCAGCCTGATCTAGTGGGAGGTGTCCCTGCTCATGGCAGAGGGGTTGGAACTGGGTGATCCTTGTGGTCCCTTCCAACTCTGACAGATTCTGATCTGTTTTAGCAGAGGACTTTAGAGCCCTAATGGCTCAATGGTTAGACTTGATGATCTTGGAGGTCCCTTCCAACCTAAAGGGTTCTATGATTCTATTCTATGGGGAAAAAGCTAAGAAGTTTATGACCTGTCTGAGGTACTGGGGTACAGGGTGCCAGGAGAAGGCTGAGCAGTTGGTAATAGACAGGCAGTGAAGAGCTAAAGCAGGGAAAGTCTGAAACTTCCCAAATAAGAAAAAAACACTTACTGTGCAGTCACTAGGGCACAGAGTATCACTTTATTTCTCCTGCTTGTGTCTTTACAATATTTCCTGGCCCTCTGCCACATTGTGGAAGATGGTATATGTGCATTAGCTTGTTGAAGAACTTTGAGTCTGAGACAGGAGTCAATGCTCTTAGGGAGGACTTGGTGCTCAAGCCTGGAGTGGAAGTGCAACAGGCTGTTGGGTCAGGGAGGAGGTGGGGGGAAGCTCTGCCTGTGCTGCTAAGGTTTTCTTTATTTGAGCTATTTCAGCTAAACTTTACTTCCTCAGCAAAAATCTCACCTAGGAAGTAAGCAAGCAAACACATTTCAGGGAGGGTTTCACTGAGGTGAAAGTAAATAGATGTCACTGTGCTTTATAGCATTGTAACTACTGAAATACAAAGAGTAGGAGAGCCTGCTAATGTAATTTGTGTGTGTATATATATTCTTTTAATAAAAGCAAGTGCTAAAGTCTTATTTGAATATATAAGCTGTTATATTTGTGCTTGAAATGTTGATAATCTTTTTATACTGTGTGTTCACTGGATATTGTTAATTGAAGTGTAGTTAATTTTTCAGTGTGATTCCTTTGATTATATCTTGTAAGAAAATTGCCTGTTTGGAACCCTTCAGTTCTGTTTTGTCACTGTTTAAAGAGCTTCACACTGCCTGTATTATGCCCATGTATGTCATCATAGGTAATACTAAGGGGGTAAAAAGTCTAGCATCTACTGCAGCCATGTGTCTGTATGAAATAGTGAGATTTGAATAGTTATAAAATGGCAAAGGATCCACCAATGTGTTTCTTTTCCCTGCCCTACAACACCACGCCTTTCTGCCAGAAGACTGGGCCTGATGTCTTATGTGGTGAAATAGTTCTATAATGCCCCTGAAAATTTTCTCCTTAAGCATCTGTTTCTCTCCTAAAATTAAACTCTTAAAAATGATGGATCAGATTTTTCTTAGCTCTGCATGTTCCTAGTCTGAAGGTGAGGCACAAACGTAATTTCTTCTTTTATTGTGTTCTTTTTAATTTTAAGCAGTGTTATGGTGCCTGATAAATTCTGTGTAAGAAATGCTACTGAACTATACCTCACATATTTTTTGGCTGGGCATAAAGAGTGGTGGTGAATGGAGACAAAAATGATGGATCAGATTTTTCTTAGCTCTGCATGTTCCTAGTCTGAAGGTGAGGCACAAACGTAATTTCTTCTTTTATTGTGTTCTTTTTAATTTTAAGCAGTGTTATGGTGCCTGATAAATTCTGTGTAAGAAATGCTACTGAACTATACCTCACATATTTTTTGGCTGGGCACAAAGAGTGGTGGTGAATGGAGATGGATCTAGCTGGGGGCTCGTCACAAGTGGTGTTCCCCAGGGTTGGTGTTTGAGCCACTTTTCTTTAACATCCTCATCCATGATCTTGGTGAGGACCTAGAGCACACCCTCAGTAAGTGTGCAGATTACACCAGGTTGGGCAGAAGTGTTGATCTGGTTGAGGGTAGGAAGGATCTTCAGAGGGATCTGCACAGGCTGGATTGATGGGCCAAGGCCAATGGTGTGAGCTTCAGCAATGCCAAGCTCCAGCTCCTGCACTTGGGTCAAAACAACCCTGTGCAACACTACAGGTTTGGTGAAGAGTGGCTGGAAAGCTACTTGTCATAAAGGAACTTGGGGGTACTGATTTACAGCCAAGTAAATATGAGCCAGCAGTGTGCCCAGGTGGCCAAGAAGGTCAGTAGCATCCTGGCTTTTATCAGTGTGTGGCCAGCAGAACTAGAGAATCAATAGTCCCCCTGTGCTCAACACTAGTGAGGCTACACCTTGAGGTCTGTGTTCAGTTTTGAGCCCCTCACTACAAGACAGACATTGTGGTGCTGGAGTGGGTCTAGAGAAGAGCAGCTATGCTGGTGAAGGGTCCAGAGAACAAGTCTTAGGAGGAGCTGGGGCTGTTCAGCCTAAAGTAAAGGAGGCTAAAGGGGAAGACTTTCTTGCTCTCTACAACTACTTAAAAGGAAGTTGTAGAAAGGTGGATGCTAGTCTCTTCTCACAAGTAATAAGCAATAGAACAAGAGGAAATAGCCTCAGATTGTGTCAGGGGAGCTTTAGGTTGGCTGTTAGTAAAAATTTCTTCACTGAAAAGGTGGCTGAGCACTGAAACAGGCTGCCCAGGGAATGGGTTGAATTACTATCTCTGGACACATTTAGAAGTCATGTAAATATGGTGCACAGAGACATGGTTTAGCAAGGGACTTGGCAGAGTTAGGGGAATGGTTGAACTTGATGGTTTTAAAGGTTGTTCCCAACCTAAATGATTTTATGATTCATTTACATTAATATAATGGAATAATATAACAAAATTAAACTTACCACCTTGAACTTGATATGTAGTATCTCAACAGATTATGAAAGTAATAATTTGAGGTGTTTAATGAAAACTGCTAAAGTAAAAAATAAAGTTATATGTTCCAATAGAACTGGGAACATTGTTATAGTAGCTGGCACTTCTGCATGGAAGCAGCTTATGAAATGACTTCTGATGTTAAACTTAATCATAGAACCTCAACTGAGTCTTTGTGAGGCTTCTACCTCAATTATAAAGTAAATGAAATTTTTGTCTTATTAAAATGAATGAGGAAAAAATATCCTGTTTTTATTTCATGACAGAAGTGGCTCCGTTCCTGTATCCTCAGGGGCTTCTGCATAAGATCAGGAGATGTTGTCTTGTTTTTTTATGTGTTCTTCGCAAGGCCTAGGCCTAGCAGGAATGACCCAGCCAGAATAAAGACAAACCAGTAAAGTGACTGTATTGAATATAGAAGAGTCATTCCATGAACCATCACTGGGGGTACAAACAAGTCAACTAGTTCATATGCAATTGACATTACCCCCAATGATCCCAACAATGATATTACCTGACCAACAATAGGCAGAACCAAGAACTGAGGTTTCCCATAGGTGGAATTGGAAACAGCCAGGTCAACAGGTTAAACACGTAAGATAAAGGAGGCCACGTGGCCAGCTCTCACCTTTGTAGCCCGCACTTACCAAAGTCCAAGCTGACCAGGGCCCAGTTCCAGGAGAGTCAGGAGGTCCTTCCCCAACCAGGAAACTCTGGGAAGTGTGTCCACTTCACAGACAGATGCTCCTCCCTTCCTGCAAGTGGTCCCAGCTTTTATCCCCAAGCAGACACCTGACCTTTGTCAACTCAGTGCAGGACCCCTGGGGCTCATTTCCCTTCTGGCTCTCCCTGCAGGGCCGGCCGCACCCTGGGGGGAAGCTATAAGGCAAACTCACCACCTCTGTATGAAGGGCTGTGGGAATCACCCATATGTCAACCTTAATTCAGGGCTCGGGGTTCAAACCCCAGAATTTCAGACAGACAGTAATGAGACTGTAAAAAATAAAGAAGCTGAAGGGCTGGGACTATACAACTAAGTAAAATGACCTCATGACACCTAACAGTGTCCAGAACTCATCTTGGCCGTCCCTCTTCTCATTATCATGCCCCGTTATTTTTATGTATTCTTAAATTTGAGCACCCTGCATGTATGAGGAAATGCTTCTAGTTAAAATAATTGAACAGAACCAGCTTTATTTTATCCTAAACCAGGACAGTATCATAATTCTGGATTTTAGCCCTGTTGTGGAAGTGCCTCTCCCTCAGCCACGTAACATCTATTTTTATAACATGATGTCTTAGTTTTTTTCTGGCCTGGAATGTCTATTCTATCTTCTCTACTTTATACCCAGGCTTTGCTGTATCTTCATTATTAACTGTTTAATCAATCTGAAGCTAAACTTCAAAATCCATTGCCATGAGAAGGGATAGGAATGAACCCAAGTGAGGAGATATTAGTTATTGGTCTGTCCCAAGTCTTGGTTGGACTTAAGTCAACCAAGAAAGCAGGTTGAAAGTAGGGCTTTAGTCCTTCAGGATGTTTCTAGTAGCTTCACAAATCGTTCTCTGTTATGGGTGCTCTCATTGCAGCAAGTGGGTGCTTTATGTGCTTTCCCAAGATAAACTTTAGCCTTCCTGAGATCTCTTACAAGCCATTTTCTATTCCTCCTATGTAAATGATGAGGTATTACTAATTTATGTAAATTTTATGGTATTTAAATAGAAAATGAAATTAATTGTACCACATGTAAGATGGAACACTGGGGGCCTGTCTTTTTATTTTCTGTAATGACTTGTGCCTTTGTCATGCAAGAAAAAAAAAATGTTGGTCGCTTTACTCTGCAAGACCCACAAGCTGAAAAAGTAACACTGTAAACACAGCTCTGACTCAGGTGGTAGCCTGTGTTTCCTGTGCATTTTGAGCAGGTCGGTAGGGGTCTTTCTTGTTGAGCTTTGTTTTCAACTTCTACGAGAACAAAATTAACAAAAAAAGGCAAAACAGCCCAAAGCAAAACAAAGTAACAAAAAATATGCTTCTTAAATCTCCATTATCTGAGTAATTCAGTCTTGCATGTTCTCATGTTCTGTTAGTGTGCCTTCAACAGACCATGTTGATTTGATGTTGTTAACACCAGATCATGATACTCAGCTTGCTTCAGCATTTTGTCACTTTGTCAATACCGTCCATTCTTAATCTTACCAGAAATTTTCACCACTACTGTTTCATTTTGGTGTAGGAGATAACAGCACGAAGAGTCAACTTCCAGAATGATTACTATCATATGTGAATACTCTTTAATTTTGTTTTTAGCTTATTCTAAGTTACTCTTTAAAAGGGCTCTGACTCAAGTCATAAAACCACCACAAAACAAAAACTTACATGACTGTACATACCTATAAAAAGTACCATTAAAAATAGGTTGTTGTTTGGTATCTATTTTTGATAAGCTATGAAGTATTGATCGCAAGAAGACCTTCAAGGCATTTGTCATACTGCTATTCAGACTCCCTTTCTCTTTAGCTCACTCTAACTCATTTTCAATCTGAAATCCTTGCAGTAAGAGTTAACCCTTTGATACAACTCTATTGTTTCAAGGAAGAATAGACCACAGGCCACGGAAACCGGAAAATTTACTGCAAAATGACTTAGAAGAAGACTGCAGTCAAAGCCAGGCAGCAGTGCCAAAACTTACATAAGTAGTTGCTCTGAGATAATAAGACGTTTTTATGCTTTTTTTTTCTGGTGTAGACAAGTCCAGAGCTGACAGTCTGTCTGGTACAATTGTATTGTAAACAGGTGTGAACCAGTGCATTAATAGTAAGAAAAAAACCTTTCTGGTGTAGTGGTCCAACTTCTAATATTCTAAATCCCCAAGAAGTTAAGTGGAACGGTATACTTCTGTGTTGTACTTGGGGTGAGGTGAATAATGTTTCTGTTGTGGGGAAAACAGATAAATCTTTCCAAGCATATGACACAGATATTGGGGCAAAGTCTTTTATTAACTTTTCTGGTTCCACAGCCAGCTTCTTGTTTCTCCTCTGTTCTCACCTTTCTTCTTTATCTACCTGAACAATGACAATCTATATTACTGTTTCATCTCCTTATCAACCATAATTTCACATTAAATCTTTTCACCGGCTGCTCAGTTGTTAGGTTAAGTCATCTGTCCTTCCCTCCATCTCCTCCTGCTCTCTTTCCTCTGTCTCTTGGTACAGCTGCTCTTGTACTATGTGGGACAAAAGCTGCCATTATTTTTGCCAATAATAGCTCTCTTTCAGCATTCTAGTGGCTCTGAGCTAGAGATTGTTTAACTGGATGGTTAGTCCTATGTTTCCTTGGAAACAATAGCTGAAAACTCAGGTTGTGACAACAATAATTCCACCTTCTCAGTCTAGTTATTTAAAGTAGGCCTGGAGATGCATCTTTTCAGGAAGCAGTGAAATCAAAATTATTTCTGCTCTAATCCTCTGCTGCTTTTGCTTGACCATGTTAATAGTCCAATAACTGGGTAGTTTCCTGAAGAACCCACAAAGTGTCAAAGCCTGAGATTTTAAGCATTGCCTTAAAACTTTCTGCCTTCACTCTGTGATCCTTACAACAAGAGACCAAAGTGCTTTGAAGAAACTTTGGTGGTGGTGTGCTTGCTGTTGTAGGCTCCCCACAACAGACTTATATGTTTCTCTGTGTACTTAAAAGACATCTTCCTATCTGATTTTGTTGTTGCCTTGTTTTTCCTTCAGGCCTTCATGAATAGAAGGTGATGCCATCCATATTCCATGGGGTATAGGAAAGTGGGACTGCTGTCACTAGACAGTAGTGTCTATAGAGCATCTTCTACAGGTCAGGTGTCTGCTGATTTGAGCCCTGTTAAGCCAGTAAATGCAAGTATGTGCTGCTATTGATGGCAGCAGCAAAGGCATCTCTGAGTTGCTTCTCATTCTCTTCTACCTATGGCTACTGAAAAAACCTCAACATTGTAAGGGAAAAACTTCCAGCTTCATAAGTATATATATAAATATGTAACCTTTTGTCTCCTGAAATAGTTTTCAAACTAAGTATGATGTTATCCTGTTCTTAATAGCTATTTTGACAAGGGAATCTTTTATCATTGTTTTGACTTTTAACTCTAATGAATTTTTTAAACTATTGATGCTGAAATGTCATGTTTGCCATCTCAGATATATTAAGGTGTCAGATTACTACAATTGTCTGGAAAGTGTCAGGATGCCTCCTCTAATTAGTCAAATCTGATGGCTCAAAATGCTTTAGCAAATGAAGTAGTTCATATTGAAGGGAATGAGATACACTTAGGATTTTCATTGTGTGATATCAGATGAAAGCTTAATGCTGAGGACTTGTGAGGTGGAAAAAGATCATGTTGTTTGTTATTGTCTTGACAAATAATTCTTGCCATACACTTCTGTTTCCTTTCTGGAGTTATGAAGATGAACGCATAATATTTTTGTGCTGAAAATAACCAGTGAAATACAATAGAAAGCACAGCTGAGCTGAACAAATGGTTTAGCAATTTATACATCTTCCAACCATGCAGAAAAACCCGCTTTGGCAAAAATGAGGAAATGGAGTCAAATCTACATAAAGAATTGGAAAAATGGGATTGTAGTGTACAGACTTCCTTTCTGAGGCCTGACTCCCTGATGCCAGTAAGTGTAGTTCTATGCAGTGAAGCATTTTCCATCTTTGGATATGAAGAGTAATATATCTACGTGGCATGGGGTTTTTTGTGTGTGTGTGTGGGGTTGTGGTTTGGTGGTGTGTTGTGTGTGTGTGTGTTTTCAGGTTCTTTCTGTGTTAGTGTTTGCAGAGGGGTGTGTGGTGTGGGGTTTGGTGTTTTGTTTGGTGGTTGTTTTTTTTTTTTTTGACAAAACAAAGACTGTGAAAGAGGATCCATCTGCTTTCCTTAAGAACATAGAGTAGTGGGTCTACAGGGAAGGGAAGAGCTAGTTAAGATAGCCCAACTGTGTTGGCAACGGCACAGCTGCATGGCTAAAGCCAGGGGAGAATTAATTTGAAGCTTGTGCTTTGCTCCTACTACAGTCACTTTGTCATATCCACCTCTGTTACTTTGCACAGGCTTGGTTGATGCATATCAGATGGGCATGTCCCTGCTTCTGTTTCTGCAACTTGTTCTCCTTGGTGTGCAACTCTGCTCAGTGAGCACAGGGAATCACCTGTGTGAGTCTAATGGTCGTTTGAGGATCCAAGGGGGATTAAGATAATAGTACTGTTAAACTGATGATTTATTTATTTGTAACTTGAGTGATCAGTAGAGAAAGGGTTGTCTACATGTCATCTTAATGCTTTGTACAAATGCAAATTAAATCATAAATGTTATCTCTCTCCCATTAGGACAAGTTCTTACTCATTGTGGTTGGTACAGTTCTCCCTGCTATTTCTCCAGTGGTGCTCCAGCAGATTCAGTCTACTCTTATTGGTGTGTTTCGCTTAGCTAGTATTTACTCTGGCATGATGGGAACTTTTCTGGGAGAGATGAACAGTATCTTTGTAAACAGCAGGGTGCATTGTGATAAATGAACAAGAACTTATTGACTCAAGCTGCGAAGCTCTTCAGTGCAGACTGGCTTTGGATCTCCTAATGCTTAGAGCTAGTAGAAGCTCTCATTTTATTTTTGTTTTACTTTAAACACTTGTCACTCTGTCACTCTTTCAAAACTATTGCTTTGCAAGAAGGTAATCTGAAGACAAGGCTTCTAAATTTAACTCTTGTTTTCTGATGAAAGCTGAATCTAAGGACCCCAACACTGGCTTGTAAGCAGAAGCAAGCATGAAGTGAAAATTCATTCTCAAAAAAAACCCTTTCAGATGCTTTTCAAACTAAATATGACCATATTTAATTTTAAAAACAATCAGATAAAAGCTGCTACTGATCTTGGAAAACACATGATTTTATTTACTTTTTAACTTTAAAGGAAAAAAAAAAACCCCTCCATGATCACCATAACAAAATGCTCCAGAATCTTCGTTATTCAAGATAAATGTATGGATTTACTAAAACAGAGGAGGCTTGGCAAAGCTCAATTCCAGCCAAGACAATAATCATAGTATATAGAGAGCTCTGTTCAGGAAGATGATTAGTCAGTTAAAAAGCAAATTACTTTTAATCTGCATAATATCTTGAAGTATTTGGTTTATGGATACTTTTAGCAGAATTCCTCTGAAACGTTCACTGTGTTTGCATCTGAAAGTGTGCGGTTTATAAAAAAGATGAGCAAAACAAAGTGATGTGATGTGATTTGTCTGGTAGAAGGTAAGAAGTTTCTTTGAGCCTTTGTGTAGCCACTACTTGGGTTCAAATTTTTAGCTCACAGGCCTGTGCCTGTTCTCTCCCATAAAATTTTATTCACTGTCCCTGGAGTCCTTGGCTTGCAGCTCTCCTGTGAGACCTCAGTAGACCAACTGGGTTTGGTTTCTTTAGAGAAATTTGTCAGGGTCTTATGAGTGGGGCTGTGGGAATATATTTCATTTTCCTCCCCACCTCACCACTGCTATGTCTGTTAGAGGGTGAAGAAGAAGAAATCAAAGGCAGTCACTCAAACCAGATTGGAATCAATCTATTTTTGGTCCTTAGCTGGTGTTCCATGTGTTATGAATCCTGGGGTTTTTTTACAACTCATTTCGTTACATTTGCAAGAAAAGACAACTAAGATTGTCATTTCAGACAACCCTGTTTATAGTGCTGGAGGAAGGAGCTGTTCTGTGTGATAATCCAGTAGTGAAGGGACCCACCTGGCAAGTGGGAGACATGAGGTTGTGTCCTTCCACTGCCCAGGAGGATGTCCTATCGTGTATAAAATAATTCAATATTTGAAGAGATAGAATAAGAGAAGAACAGTTTTTCAGCCTACTGATAATGATGCATTCTCAAGATAAGACATGTTTTTTACTCTGCTACAGCAATGTTATTTCTTAATTTTTTTCTCTACAGACCTTGGTTTGCATACAGAAAAAAATATCTCTCATTTGACTAAATTGTGTAGTTTTGTGGAAGGTAAGCAAGCACAAAGACAAAGAATTGATGCTGAAAGCAGACTTTGCCAGGACACCTTAATGCATCTCTGTGGTCAGGGCATTTCCAGCATAGGGATGATGTGGGACCAAATCCAGTTAAACAGAGGCTGCAACAGAACTCCTATCTCTGTCAGTACGTGTGGCTGCCTCAGTCTAGGGGCTTCCAGTTACCCAGGGATAGCCCTTCTACTAGCAACCTTTTCAGCAAGAGGAGCTCTGTGTTTCTGGGGAAACTTGCCACTGACAGTGATCAGTGCAACTGTACAGTGAGCAAGGACTGACTGCTCTAGATCAATCAATACTTCTTTGTCTGTGGAGCATATAAATTTATCATATGAATATAGCAGTACATGTTTTCCTCACAAGGGTTGTGACTGAGATGGGCATTTTCCTGTGACTCTGCAAGACTTTTATCCCTGTGCCTGAAAGTCAGAGCTGTCAATGAAGCCCATGCATTTGTTTCATGTTCTGGTGACCTGGTTTGTACATCTCTACAGAGAGGCTTGTGGCAAGAGACTTGGTTGATTGAGCAACACTGACTAGATTGAGGTCATTATTTACCTTTCTATGGCTTGTCTATTTTTCTTTAAACTGGAGTTTAACTTTTTCGGTGGACAGCGTGTCAGTAATTGTAATATGTGAGACTAGTTACTTCCTCTGTATATTACACTTTGGAGCATGTAAGTTGAAAATTAATTAGGAATAAAACTTCCCTGCTTAAGATGATGGATACTTAACAGCCCTGTCAGCCAGTCTCCAAGGGGCACTATCTACCACTGAATACTCTTCTAAGTCCTGTGTGTAGGCATCAGGTGTTGTTCTTTGTATCTGCTGCATTTCACACTAGACAAGAATTTGAACCATAAATAAGTGTGCATATTTATAAAATAAAAGAAAAACATGAAAAACAATAGGCACAAACTTCTTCAAAAATACCTCTAACTTTAGCTCATTTCAGCCCTTCTGGAAGTGTCAGCCTTTCTTTATCCCATTGTATATGTTACTGCTTGAAGGCTTTTGAAAATTGATTCTCTGGTGGCTCATTAGTTGTCTCCTTTCTTATTAACATACAATTTCCAAAATGCTGAGCAGCACTGCCAGTCAAGTAAGCAAGGATTCCAAGTGCTTGTACTAGAGATGGAACATGATCAGGCTTCACTCTGTTCTGGACAATGTCAATGATTTTCTTCCTTTGAATATTATAATAATTTTGGCATGTTAGTGTGGTGGGGAGAGGGAGTAAAGGAAGACAGAGTTTGGGGGAACCTATAAATCCCACTAATGAATGCTGGCACTGTGAGTAAAGCCCTGACTCTGCCCAAATACCCTGAGAATTTTGCTACTGAGTTCTGTCAGACTGGAATTTCTATGTCAACACTTGCTGTTAGAGGAAATTTGTCTTATCTAAAGGATCTCTTTTTACAGAAATTCCTATTTTAAATTCTTATAATGAGGATTGGCAATTATTATCCAAACTATAACTAATTGCTTAAATAGAAAACTTGGGCTAATGAACAGATAAATAAGCATGAACATAACCATTTATTTGGACAGTGCCATCTCTTGTAAAATGTAGATTTTTTTTTTCTTGTAAAATGTAATTACCATTGCTAATCACAACTCTATTAAAAAAAACAACTTCCATGTAATTTAAGGCTGCTCTCGCCCATTATTCAAACACTTATTTTTCTGTAAAGAGGCTATCAGTGTAAAGCAATGATTGTCTTAATAGAATTTGTGGGGTTGACCGTAATGTGACCCCTTCACCCCCCCATGGTACACTCCATCAGAAAGATTTTCTTTACAATGTAGAAGGTAACCTATGAAAAGATTTAACTGCTTCCTGGTTTTGTCAGAGCATCTCCTCACCTCTTCTTCTTAAATCTCCCCAGTAATCTTTCTCTACCACAGTTCACACTGATAAAATTTCACCAAATTTAACTTACCTGAGATATTCTTAATATATCTGCCCAGACCATCCAGAGTCAATAAATCAGATTTTTTTTCAGTCATACAGAAAGAGATCAGGCATCGATAACTACTAAGGAATTTTTAAAGAACTTCAGTAGTATTTGATTTTTCCTTGACACTTGCCTTGTTATATTATGCCTTATTCTTGATTTGAATATTGAGCAAATATTTAATATAATGATTGCTTGCTGCTTAAGACTGCAGTCTTCTCAATTTCTAACAACTGAGTAATGTTGCTTGTCTTGAATTCACTGCCAAATAACGATTAGGAACACCAAAGCTATTTTTTGAGAAATAACCCTGAGCTGTTGGAATAAATGTTATAGGATATGTCAATATTACTGAATATATTGAAGGCTGAGGACTCAATTCCCTCCCCCCTATCTATCTTCCATTGCAACTATAACTGGATGTTTTCTGAACATTCAGCTTATTGATGAGAATCTTTTTGTGACTTGCTAATTCTGTGAGTGCTATTCTGAAAAAAAATGTCTATTTGGTAACATCATTAGATTGCCTTCCCCCCCCTTCTTTTGGAGAATTAATCTTCTACTTCTATAGAACCCTTAATCGTAAAAGCAAACAAAAACCACCATTTATTATCTCCGTTTCTTGTAGTGTTCCTTTTTCCTACCTGAATTGGATGAAACAGAATAGATCATTTTTTTTCTTGTAGTGTTCCTTTTTCCTACCTAAATTGGATGAAACAGAATAGATAGAACAATTTTTCTTTCTTTGAAGGAAAACTTCAGGCTAAAAAAGATTCAGCAAGTATTTCCAGTATTCAAGAGAATTATTGAATAGAATGACTTCTGGGCTAATAGCTGCTTAACTGAAAACATCTTGACTTAAACTCTTGGTATACCTCTACAGGCTCAGAGCAGAGGACTGCTCCCTAGGGCTGTCTCTAAGAGTAGTCTGCAGTGGATATGTTGGGTAGAGTGTACTACAGCCATCACCTTCAATTCGTAGAAGCTGTAATACATGTATATGATAGAAGGCAGACCTGAAAATAGAACCACTCATGAGATGGAGCACTGGCTTTTCACCCAAGTGATTTTATTTCCCCCTTTCCCAAAGCAATTTGAATTGTAGTAGCATGTCAGGGAATAAAATTCCATGTGCTAAGGAATAAGGTAATTATGCAGGAAACTTATTCACTTAATTTAAAGGTCGCAATAGTATTCCCAGAAAGCAGTGCAAGTTCTGTGTTGTAGAGCAGTTGGGTGTACGAGAACAGGTAATTGATCTCATCTTATTCTTGGCCTCGTGGTCTTGGAACTTGGGTTGCTTACAGGCTGGAAAAGGAATTGTATCTAAGACATGTCACTGAGAATTGGAGGGGAGTGCAAGCTGACTGCCTTAACTGAAACTTCTGCAATGCTTTCTGCAGAAAAAGTTACTTCTTCAGCCAAGAGAATTGTTTACATATGATAAGAATGACTCTGGGAAAAGGACTATATTCTATTCCTTAATTTCTGCCCCTGAAGGGAAACAAAAAGCAATCAATATCACTATGTTCACAAAACTCTAGGAATGCAGACAAAACTGGTATTACCATAGGTTTCTTGGGGGTGGTAGATATGTACAAATCATGCCTCTGCCAGTTCATTTGTATTCATCTTGGTTTAATGTTGTGCTATTCCTCTCCCAGCAAAGACCTCACTCTGTAACACAGTTTTATCCTGCTTGGTTCTGAAATCTTGTTTTCACTAGTATTTAATGTGTTGTGATAGTTCCTGATGTTTAATGAAGCTTCACAGTCTGAGCTGAGATGTTCTGCAGGCTTTTGGAGATCAAATTCATTGGGATGCTGGAAAAAATTAGATGGTCTGCAGTAAAGCTTCAGAAGGTGAGAGTAGGTTTTACTGATATTAGTTAGGCTAGAAGAAATCTGGGACAAAGCTTGATTGTACACAATTATTTATAAGTACAGGCAGAACTTAGTATAAATAGTCAGCAACTGTTAAGGTATGGAGCAAATTGTTATGATTTGAACTAAGTCACTTTGGTGACTCCAAGATGATTACTGGTGTATTCAAGTCTCTTTGGTGGTTAGGAAGTCAGTTCTTCCTATGTTGCAATGTTCTTTAAATAAGGTACAAGTTTTCAATGGTATTGTTCAAGGGTGTCATAAGACGTGTTATCTGGTGTCTGCTTGTTCAACTGCTTGCTACATACAGTTATAGCATTTAAAAATAAAAATCCATAGCATAAATTACTTTGTCAATTAGGGGCAATCTAAGGCTGAAAACCCAATGTTTTCTTCACATATCACAGAATTTGCCAGTTAAAAGCTATTTACATTGGCAATTTCATTATTTTCATGTTGAACCTAAATAGGAGGACAAAAAAAGCTCTACTGTCAGCTTAAGCACACAAGCAGAGACCTACTTGTTTTAGCAGAACATGTGTAATAACAGCTGATGCTGCAGAGCATGTGGGTTTCACAGAGGCGTCAATTAACAAATTCTGAATCTGATTTTGTATTTTTAGTTACTAATTGATTTATCCTACTGGGAGGTAGTCATGATGGTGATTTTTCGTACTGCTGTTAAAATTACAGAAATGTCAAATTGTCTTACAGTAGGATTCAAAACTTGTCAGTAAGGTTTGTTAATTTTTGGTTAATTACATGAAGACTGCAAAACTGGAGAGGATTTCAGGTCTATTTCCTAGATCTGTTTTTGACAAGGAACATAATCCAGAATATACAATCCAACCTGTATGCCTCTATTCCAATTTCAGATGTGGCTTCTGTTCATAAATTATGTAGGTCCTCTTGAAAACTTTATTTTTTCATTAGAAATACCAAAAGGATAACAATATACAAGGCCTGTCTTCATTCAGGATTTGTTGTGACTTCTAATAATTCTAAATGAGAAGAGACAACATCTGGAAAAAGAAATGTTCAAAATATGAATAATTCATTTCTTGTTTTGAATGAAAAGACATTCATGGTTAATATTTTAACTGACAAAAATTGTTTTCAATACAAGGCACTATGAATGGCTTGAGAATTTATTTGACCCAGGGTCCTCCCAGTTGCTGGAAGGTCACGCCCCCATTCCAAGCCTCAAACCACAACAAATGGCTTGAGAAAATTTATTTGGTTGTGTAATACAATGTAAGCAAAACGTGTAATTGGGGCTCAGCTTCCTGCTAGACCCCAGGTGACAGTGCTCTCCACTGGTCCTCCACATTGCACAGATCTTGAGATGACAACATGATGGCTTATGACGTGGAAAGTGTAATTACTGTGTTAACAATGTATAATGTTGGTACTAAAACAAGGGAACTTGAACATTGCATCACTAAATTCTCTCTCAGGAAAAGACAAAGGCTTTAATTCATGAAGAATGTCTTCACTGCCATCCTTCAAAAATTTTCAAGTGCTTTTCAAAAGCATTCTTGTTTTTTATTGCCTATCTATCAACGTAAGAAATAATGCACTATGAAAAGAAGCAAAGACTCTCATCATTCATTATTTAACCATTTCTGCTACTTTTTTAACAGTATGTTTTGAACACAACCATCTGAATGGCCACTGAAAGAATAAAAATGGCAACTGAATAAGAAGCACAGCTGCTTTTGAGACACCTGTAAAATCCCTTTCAACTACTAATCCTGAGGTACTGACAGAATGACCCAAGACTGCAAACATGACCTGTGCATCTACAACTAGATTAGGTCACCCAAGGAACTTCTTAATGCTTTCCTGATCTCTTTAGCTCTTTTAGAGTTCTTGACGTATTATGAAGTGATGCATTGCTAAGAAGATATCAGTACAGCACTTTATAACTATACATTGAATACATATATATAAATACATATAAATTTCCAACTTTGAGCCGATTGGTAAAAAAAAACCCTAAATGTTCTTCTGAGACAGTTTCCAAATTATTCGATGTTATTAAGAATGTCATCCTTGGTAAAGTTTTGTAAGGCCCCTTGGATTTTTAAAAATAAAAGTTGTTAATTACACTGCATATTGTTTGTATGTAAAAGAAAAAAAAGTACTGAGGGAAACCTCTGCATTGGTGACATCATGTGTACCTATTTTGATATTTTGGGCTTAAATAGAATAAATATTGAGAATAATAATTCTCTGTTGAACACAATTACAACTAATAGATCATTAGAAAAGGTATTGGCTGGAACCTCAGATGGCAACGTCTCTTCAGTGCAAACAGAAATGTATAAGCCAAGCTATTCTTAGTTCATAATTCTGCTATCAGTTACTGCCTCTTGCATAAATTCTAAAGTAGATCCTTGATACAGTACAGTGTGTATGATTAGAAAAGCTGAATGCATTCATATCTTCCTCCTCACCAGAGAAAAGCAGGCAGGTGCCTTCATATTTACTCAAATAAAAGCAAGACTGGCGATTTAAATTTCCATCTAGGTGATGAAAGCTCTGAACTAATGCCAATGTATGCTAGGTTAACGTAGCATGTGTGTTACACTTAATGATGACTGTGAACTTGATCATAGAGATGGGTCTCAGAAGTCAAGCTTCAGCCCTGTTCACATCTTCACATCTCTGCTTGCTTGTTTTTCCACATGTGGAAATGAGACATGGCTGCATAGATAATGGGACCAGTTCTGTGCCCACAGGTGTATACAGGTCTCATGTGTAAAAGCCAGTTGCAAACTGTTTTGTCACCAATGAAGTTCAATGCATTAAAAATAACTGTAAGAATACAAGACATGGCAATTAAATTGCTCAATTTTGAAAAACAACTTCGTATACTGAAAACAAACACTGTACTTCGCAAATATTGTGTACTTATTAAATTTGTGGGCTTGCTCTTTCAAGGCATGATCTTCCTTTGGACTAGCTGTCCTGGAGTCTGGAATACATAGTAAGATTTTGAAAGTGGCTATTGTAATGAATCATGAGTCACTAGGATCAAAGTAATACTTCTCATGTTTTGTTTTTGAGCAGCTGATGTTAAGTGCATTGTTTTATTCCTAAAATATTACTCATGTTACAAGTAGTATATCATTGCAGCTGTTCTTTTTCCAGGTGCATAAAGTCCATACAGTGACTTATTGGAACGATTCCTTTAATGGGGAAAAGAGACTGTAGACAATGATGGAATTCAGGTGTCTTATGTTAGCCTGCTTGTGTGCTCTGTCTGTGTACTAGGAAAACTTACATGGGCATTTGGCTTTATAATAGCTGCCTTGCAAACCATCAAAGTGTCTGTGGTTTAGTTTCCAAATTGTCAAGGTTTGCAGGTGATGAAAGAATTTCAGTAGTGTTTGTTACATGGAGATCTTCTGTCCTTTTGAAAGGAGCATTAGCCTCCCTTTGATATTACCTCATTTAATGATCTAGGTAGTTCCTTCCTGTATTCCTGCAATATTAAAAAATTTGATAGTCAGATATTCTTATTATGATGGTCTGCAGGAGCTACCTGCAATGCTCATTTTTCTAAAATCTTCTTTTATTCTACAGAAATATGATGGCTTCACATTCAAACAAATGTAAATATGAATGTGTTTTGTAAATTAAAGCTGTACTTGAGGTCTATTATTTGATGCAGAAATCTAGATTTATATTAGCAAGTTAAAATAATTTAAAATCCATCATTTTAAAATGTCATGCCCTGTTATTTTACATTTCCAAGAGCAGGTTCTAGTAGGCATCCTATGGTCTGGTATTTTTTGCTAAAGATGTTGTTTTGAAGGATCTTTAAATAAGGTGCAATTTTTGCAGTGTTTTGTATCTTCTGTACTTCTTAAAAGGAACAAAGTTTTAGTGTTCATGGAATATGACTCTATGGTAACTGTTACCTAGAAAAAAAAAAGCAAAGTTTTCTATTAATAAGCCTCTTTAAAAACATTTCTCCACAATTTATTTCAATGTATTAAATGAATTCTATGGATATTAACAGAAAGCTATTTACAACATCAGAATAAACCCTTTCAAACAATTCAGCTGCAAATCAAGAATTTTTAAAAAAATCTTCATCAGGAGTTCTAAATTACTCTTTCAAAATTACTTCTTCGTATTTGTAGATCACACTGTATTTTTCTAGTTGTTTAAAAAACTAGCTAGACGTCATTAACCTGACAAATTCAGGTTCTCCAAGGTGGGCACGCTCATGCACTACATCATTTTTAATTATACTACAATGTTCTCACAATAAAGGAGTGTTCTGCTGTGGGTTTTGGGATATTCTTCGTTTCTTAAGTAATAACTGGAGAAGCTTTTTGCATGGGATTTCCCTTCTGGCTGAGCTGGGAAAAGTGAGAGGATCTGTGCCTCTATAAACACAAGTGTAGAGCTGATCTCACATTTCTGAACTTTGTCATAACTGACCTTGACATTTACAAAAGATAATGCTGAGCTCTGTTATTCAATTTGGACATGTGGAATATTTTGTCTCAGAGTCTGATAATCACAAAGTGCATGCTCTATGGAAATGTGGAAGTCATGGTGGTAGCTCTAGTTTGAGGTCAACTGATCTCCCTCTTCTGTTTGTCGATCTTCTAGCACAGTGAAAGCAAGCATGGGCTGGGCTGTTTCTTAACTGTCTAGCAAGCTTGCTGGGAGCTGTGAAAACTGAAGCCCTAAGAAGTCATTGTCTCAAGATCCAGGCACCAAAATCCTTCTAATCTAAGCTTTTAGGGCTTTTTTTGGGATCCCTGCTACTGGCTGAGAGAGTTTTAGTGTTATCCTTCCCCCTTATATGTAAACCATTCTATAAACCTCACAACCCTGTTAATCTTTTAGCTTCTTGATCCAAGAAAATGTCTTGTACATGGTCTCCACACAAAACAACTGTTTGTGGGAACATCTTAGGAGAAACTGACTGAAACAGTGTTAATGATGTTGGCATGTCATGAGGTTAAAGTATTAAAGATAAAATAATTGTTGGTGAAATCAACAGTGTAGAGAAATATTTCATTTTCCCCCCACACTCCTTCCTGGCCCTAGGATAAATCTCAGTGGTTTTGACTGGGTGAGGAAAGTGCTCCATGTTGTTACAGTCTGGTCCCACTGGTGTTTTGGCAAACAGAGAAATCCATAGGGAACTCTATGCCACCGGCAGTTGTGTGGCTGCCAGGTCTTCTGGCCAAGAAGTGCAGACGGGCAAGGGAGCACTCTCCAGTGCCCTCTCCCTAAACAGAAAGAGAAACATGCAGCAGCTCTATACTGCGCTGGAAACAACATTGATATGCTAGCCCTGTGGAGAAGAGAGGGGTGGTTTAGTGTTTTGGTTTTGTTTGCTTTTTTTTTTTTTTCCTATATAGTTTGGTAATATTGTTAATGGGCAGAAAAATGTTTGTTATTCAGTGAAAGAAAAAGGAAACTTCCTTAAGGTTCATTTGTACAACTGTATATATCTTTATTTTTAAAGTTATTGCTAGTTTAGATCTAGCTTGAGAAACATCTAGAAGGTAAAGAGGACTTTGGCTATAAAAATTTATTTTTTCAATATATTATGATGTATTGTTGAAAACACCATTGTTCTTCGGACTTCTTAATATACAAGTTCTATTGTAAGATTTCTGGTAGTTGAGGAAAGCTGTGAAACGTAAAGGGATGAGTTAGTTCATAAGAGTAACTTCTAAAACTATGTAGGCAATATTCAGCATCAAAAGGAGCTCTAGGTCATGTTTCAATCATTAGCTATTCCACTGGTTTGCTCTCCTGTGACAGTCTTGAAGAATTTTTCTAGCCCCCATATAATAACCAAACTTGTAGTGAATCCCAGAATTCCTAAGCTTAGTAATAGAAGGATGTTTGTAAAAATCCAGATCAAAATAATATTTTATTATGATCATTGAAAATGCTCTTCAAAAGCATAGGCATCTGGTTCTTCTGATTATGACTGCCTGGCTTCAGCTGGGACTTGTTTACTCCATGTGTCCATTTCCTAATTTCTGTGTGTTTGTGGCAAAATGGAGGGCAGAAAGCTGCCTGCTTTCTGAAGTATCCTTCAGATTCTCTTCCCTCCTATAGCTCTTTGACTTCCATAGTTTGTCTGTTCTCTGTATTTTTCCCCACTGCTGTGCATTCCAAAATAGTTGATACTGAGTGCATAATGTAAACAGAGTCGATGTAAAGTGTTGGGTGAGAGGTGATGAATGTTATTGATGCTCATCTTATTGGACACTTAGAGCATTCTAGTGTGTCATACTGTTTTGGACATGTCTTTGGAAATTGCTTTCAGGTTGAAATAACAGAATAAGAAAATGGCAAGATAAGAAAAGTGAGGAACAATGTTTATTCTAAACATTACACTTATTTTGTTTCATGACCTACTTTTTAAAAGTAACTGCTCAATTCCAGGAGGTGTATATCTTTGCCTATTCTCCATTATTTGAACCTAGCACTGCCTGTAGAAGCATAGAGAACGGTGAGCTGTAAAGCAACTCAGTGGAGATTCAAGAGTCAATGTGGTGTGTGTGAATTGGATACTACTTTAAAACTTTTATTTTCAAATGTAAAAGTGAGTGTGAAGTCTGCACATCCAGGGTAAGCTAACAGTGGCAGGCTGCAGTGTCCTGCTACTGGGGAAACACTGATTAGTTTCAACTTGGAATGTTTGGTACGTGAAAACATTTCTTCCTTTTGTCATTGCTTTCCTTTTCGTACTAGTGGTCTTGCAGTCAGACCATAACCTTGGATACGTCCATGAAAAGCCATACAGGAAAAAATAAGGGTGTTTGTACACAAGTTATCTAAGCTTGGGTGTGAAAGTAAGGAATTTCCTGACTAGTTTATATTGCAGAAATAAAAATGAATGAATATGGAAATATTTCATAAAAATCAACAATTTTTGAAATCTTTAACAGCCAACATGTTTAAAATATTTCACAATCCCTTTTTGGATGAAGAGCTATATTTGTATTGACTCATATAAGATTCTTCTTCCTTGTCCTCTCTAAAGAAAAGTATTTAGGGGCTGTGCTTAGAATAAGGATTAGAATGATGAGACATACTTGTGCTTTAAGTGGTAAATTAATTGCAAGGCTGTATATCTTAATCTTAATATAAATGTGTGTGTGGCATAACAAGGCATAACAGATGTTGCCTATGAAGCATGTATCAAATATATAAAGCAGTGAGGCAGAGGTAAGTAGCTCTGTCAGATACTGCATAGCCTAAAGAGTTAATACCTACTGTCAATGCAAAGATGAAACCATGTGCAGAGGGGCTTTGTAGCGTCTATCTAATTTTCAGCACAGTCTCTACTACAATATGGGCATGTGAAAGGTAGATTGCCAAAGCCTGTTTCACTGATACTTATAATGGAACAATTCAGTCTTTTGACTAAGCAATAGGCTACAGGCATTAATGACTCTCTCTTGATGTGTATTTTATTCCTCTGGGTGATATCTGACAGGCTTGGGCAGCATTTTCAGTTAACATAGTTTCTGCAATTGATTAAAAAGCAAGACAAAAAAAGGATCCCTGTGCTGGTCGATGCAACACATTTGGTCTAGTACACTTGATCACATCTGCTTGTTTGTCAATATCTGTCCTGAAACATGCCTATAAAATCAGAAAAAATAAAGATTGTTGTTTTCTTCAGCTAGAAAAACAATCTATTTAGAATGTTTCTTCCTTATGACCTTGCATGCCATTCTCTAAGGTTTAACTGCAAAAAAATAATCAAACTAAACTCATTACAAAGATGTTTCAATATAATCAAGCAAAATTTATTCTCACCCAAACATTTTTATTTCAATATTTTCAGTATCTAAAATCTGTGCAAAATTCCTGCCGATATCAATTCAACATCAACTCCTGCTGATGAGGTCAATATAGGTCAGCATTTTCCTCACTAAGAGCCACCTTTCTTTAATTTGGAATGGAATATTTTTGTGTGTGCATATGCATATTTCCCCAGCTCCTGCTCTGCTACTAAACTAAGAGCTTCATTCTTATACTCGGTCTGCTTTTGCTGCATAAAACAAAGTGCTGTTTACTTCAATCCTAGAGGACTCTTATTGAAATAAACATATATAGACACTTTAGAAGACAAAGGAAAATAATGTTCTGCAAATGGCAGTGACCCAAATAATTGCCCTTGTACGTAGCAGCCGTGGTAGGCATAGTACACAGGAAACAGTATCTTCTTAACTGCAACAACAGGGACTGCTAAGAAACATTTCTAGGTCTTGCTCACATATCCAGTCAGTTTCAAACTTCCCTTTCCACGGGATCCCATGCTGACCATAAGTGCCAAACAGCATGGCTGCAATCTTCTTCTATGTTTTATTCTTAGAAAAGATTCTATTCCACCTTGAATGCTCAGGGAGTTTAATCATAGTAGAAATCAAGTGCATGGTGAGCTTACCAAGTCACGTGGCTTCAGTCAGATGCTGTTGCCAGTTGTGGAGTTTCAGAGGAAGCAAACTGTGCTCCCTATTTCAAAGGCTAAAAATTGCAAAAAATTATAAAAATGAATACTTACAGCTCAAGAAAACTCTTTTCAGGACATGCAGAGGGTGATTTTTTCTATTGGAGTAGCTAGAGATTTTTTTTTCTCAACCAGTGAATTTTGTTAAAATGGGCTTTCATTTAAAAACGTTAAGAAAACCTCACTTTCAATAAAATGAAGCACAGTTATGTCCTTTCAGAAGCTGTCTTTTTTATCAGATTAATGGAAAGTATGATGCAATTTGCTGTCAGATGATAAAGAATATCTTTCTAGGGTCTGTATTTCAAAAATGCTGGTAGGCAAAACTCATCTGGAGTTGTGCCAAATGTTGAAAGTCTGTAAATGTTATATGCCACCAGACCTTGAAAGTGTGTGCTACTTCACAAGAAGCTCAATATGTTGTGTTTTACAGGGAAGCTGGTCCTCTGGAATCCCAGGAGATCAGTTTTGCTTCTAAACTGATCTGTGTGTTTCTCTGTGTTCTTGTCCCAGTCGTTCCACTGCAGTCTATTAGTTCCTGAAAAGGAAGTGGTACATGTTTCTTCAGAAAAATCTAAAAGCCCATTACAGATGACCAACATGTTAGTAGAGCACATGCAATTATTTCTTTCATAGGTAAAATTCTTCTGTAGTTAGGGACTCTACAAATTTCATAGCTCTGTCCCCGAAGGACTCATATCAGTAATTGCATGACACTTTAGGCTGTTTCTGAAACCATGTTGACAACGTGTTTTGAAAAATATATGAATTTGTTTATTACTACATATTCCATTACAAGAGAACATAGCTGAATGCTTTCTCTTCTACTTTACTATTCCTGAATTATTATTTTATGTGAAGTGTGTTGTATATTTTTCAGAACAAGCACGTGCTATTTCAGTACTATAGAAGCATAGAGTACTCCATGTTTCATACTTACAGTGAAGCTGTGACTCCTGGAAAACAATGCCTACAAAGTGTCAAAGTAGAGCTGTGCTAAGAACAATCTACAGACTACATCTAATACATTGTAATGTATAGAATCTATGCATTTCCCTTTTTCTGTGACTGCTGCTCGTTTCCTTGGTGTCTCTGCCACATTGCCTTTTTCCTTCCTCTTCTACATTGTTCTTGCTGAGAGGCTAGGACTGGCAGTGAACAGACAATCTGGACCTTTTCAGACCACTGCAAGCTGTTTTCCTGCTTATCATTCTTGTACCTTAAATTCTTTTTTTGCCCTGTGCCACAGTTCAGACTATGGTGGGTTTTTTTGTGCTTGCATGATGTCTTGAATAATGATTTCTTAATCCTCATTAGGATTGAGTTATTGTTTATATTTTGACAGTACTGGTTTATGACATTTTGAAGACTAACAGGGGTTGATGTTAGGGAAACAATTGCGGATGTAGCTTATTTGCTGTTAATTCGTAAGCTTGATTGTTTAGTTTTGTTCATAGGTTTTTTTTT